>NW_017679082.1:0-6467 GCF_001879085.1 Nicotiana attenuata
TTACTCTCAAACCCTGGAGGTTGTTTAACAAACACTTCTTCTTTTAGATAGCCATTTAGGAAGGAACTTTTGATATCCATCTGATGAAGAGTGAATTCCATCTGTGCTGCAAAGGCTATGAGGAGTCTTATTGCCTCCAGTCTTGCAACTGGAGCAAAGGTCTCATCATAGTCTATACCCTCCTCTTGGCTATAACCTTGGACCACCAGTCTTGCCTTGTTCCTTGTAACTGTTCCATCTTCATCAAGCTTGTTTCTGAAGACCAATTTAGTGCCAATTACTGATCTGTTCTTGGGTCTTAGAACTAGGTGCCAAAAACATGACTTCTCTCAAACTGATTGAGTTCATCTTGCATTGCATTTACCCAATCTGCATCCTGCAAAGCCTCAATAACATTTTTAGGTTCAATAAGAGATAGGAAAGCATCAAAAGCACACAGATTCTTTAATTGTGATCTAGTTTTAACTCCAAAGGTTGGATCAGTGACTATGTTCTCAATGGGATGAGAACTTTGATACTTGTGAGGTTTCACAACCAACTGATTTCTGCTTGATGTTTCTCCCATGTTCTATTGCTGAGGAACAGGGTCATGAACAGGTTCCTTTAGGGGATTGGTTTCAGTTCCCCTTTGTTCAGTTCCCCCTGTCAGGCCTGGATGGAAGAACCTATTCCATCACCTGTTCCATCTTTTGGTGCAACTTTAGCTTGAGCTGAGACTTTACTCAAATCTTTTACCAGCCCAATAGCTTTATCTTCATGTTCCTGTCTCTCAGAAAGAATGTTAGTTTCATCAAAGACTATATGTACACTTTCTTCTACACACAAAGTTCTTTTATTGAACACTTTATAAGCTTTGCTATGTGAAGAATATCCCAAGAATACTCCCTCATCACTTCTGGGATCAAACTTACCTAGGCAGTCCTTTCCATTATTGTGCACAAAGCACTTGCATCCAAATGCCCTAAGATGGGATATATTTGGCTTTCTCCCTTTAAGTAACTCATAGGGAGTCTTCTCTACAAGAGGTCTCGTCATGCATCTATTAATGATATAACATGCAGTATTTACAGCCTCTGCCCAGAAACTATGGGGCAGTTTACTAGAAAGAAGCATAGTCCTAGCCATATCTTCAAGAGTCCTATTCTTTCTTTCAACTACTCCATTTTGTTGAGGAGTCCTAGGGGCATAAAAATTATGATCTATACCATGCTCATCACAAAATTCAACAAACTTAGCATTTTGAAATTCAGTTCCATGATCAGACCTGATTGATGCAAGTTGATTACCTAGTTGTTTCTGAGTTATTCTAACAAAGGCAGTAAACATGTCAAATGCTTCATCCTTAGATGTTAAAAACAGTACCTAGGTAAACCTAGAATAATCATCAACAAGTACTATCACATATTTCTTACCACCTCTGCTCAATGTTCTCACTGGACCACACAGATCCATATGAACCAGTTCCATCATCCTGGTTGTGCTTACCATTTTCTTGCTTTTAAAGGATGATCTTACCTGCTTCCCCCTTGCACAGGCCTCACAAACTTTGTCTTCCTTGAACTCTATGTTAGGTAACCCTATCACCAAGTCCTTGGAGATTAATTTGTTGAGTTGATTCAGACTTGCATGACCAAGTCTTTTGTGCCACAGGAGGGGATCATTGTCAAACACACTCAAGCAAGTGAGTTCATTTTCAGAAAGAGTGGACAAATCTACAATGTAAATATGTTAACTCTTTTTTCCTAAAAAATAATCTTTTCAGTGGTAAGATTAATCACAAAGCATTTGGTAGAGGTAAATGCTACAAGGTTACCTCTGTCACATAGTTGTGATACACTTATTAGGCTATATTTCAAGCCATCTATCAAGTAGACATTCTCAATGGAATGTGAGTCTGTCTTACCTAATCTCACCTTTCTTCCCATTTCCAAAGGAGACATTACCTCCTTTTAAGTCCTCAAGTGAAAGGAACTGGTTCTTGCTTCCAGACATATATTTTGAGCAGCCACTATCCATGTACCATATTTGGCTACTTCCCTTTACTTGGGCCTGCAAAAAGAAATCAGGGGTTAGTCTTAAGAACCCAAACTAGTTTGGGTCCCTTTTTATAGGCAAATGGGTAAATTAAATTCCTTTTGGCCCACCTAGGCAGCCTACTTTTCCCTTGGGCAAAGGTTTTGTTCTTTTGACTGGCCTTTTCTTTTACATCACATTCATTTTTGTAATGACCAGTCTTGCCACAGTGTGTGCAGATTTTGTTTTCAGGGAGAGTGATATACTTGCTTTTGGGGTCCCACTTAGGTGCTTGTGTCCCATAGCCAAGTCCTCTCTTGTTGCTACTATGGTGTTCTTGTAGCCAGGATAGTGCATCAGAAGCCTTATTCCATTTGCAAGTTCTGTCTAGTTCATGCTTTACCTTCCCTAGATCTTCTTTTAAGATTCTTATCTGCTCATCCTTTTTGTACAACTCATCCTTCATCTTTCCTAGATTTTCTTCTAAGGTGAGATGTGTGTGATCAGCTTTCTTCTTACCTGTTCCTAATTTTAGTATTAAATTTTCAGACCTAAGTTCTAAGACGCTGGTGTCAAGTTCAAGAACCTGGTTCTTCAACTCAGCATTTTTACTGTCACTCTCATTAGCCGTAGATTCTAGGTTTTTGCACTTGGCTTTTAAGATCACACACCACCTAGACAGTTGTTCCTTCTCATTGTTAATTATCTTAGACTCATCAATGAAGTCTAGCAATAGTTCGGATAACCTTTCTTTAGACATAAGTTTAATCTTGTCTTTGAGATGAGTCACACTTACCTCATGTTCATCATCTGATTCTCCGATGGCCATAAGTCCTTGTTCATCTCCAGCTTCATCTTCTGAATCTTCATCTGATGTCTCTCCCCAAGCAGCAACCATAGCCTTTGTTGATCCTTTGTTCCTTTTGAGTCGAACCTGTTCCTTCTTCTTGTTCCTTCATTCAGCACTTTCCTTCTTCCATTCAATTTACCACTAGGGACAGTTCTTGATTATGTGATCAGTCTTGCCACATTTGTAGCAACCCTCGTGGGTTTGTTTCTCAAGAGCTCTTGGTTTGTTGAAGGTTGTACATCTTGAAGAACCCTTTCCACTTATCAAGTACTTTTTGAAATCCCTTGTGATCATGGCCACTTCATCATCCTCTAGATCTTCACCTTCAGCTATTCTGAGAGCCAGACTCCTTTCCTTCTTAGGTGCATCCATTTTCATGGTTTGCCTTCTCAGTTCATAGGCAGTGAGATTTTCAATAAGTTCATCCAACTTGAGAGTAGCAATGTTCTTTGATTCCTGAATAGCAGTCATTTTGCTTTCCCAAGTTACTGGATAGACTCTTGTCAAGATTTTCTCAACCTTGTCTTCTTCAAGGATAATTCTCCCAAGAGATTTAAGTTCATTTGTTAGTGTTGTGAACCTTGTGTACATCTCCTGGATGGTTTCTCCTTCCTTCATGGTGAAATTCTCATATTGAGAATATAGCAGTGTTCCTCTTGATCTCTTTACTTGAGGAGTTCCTTCATGAGCCACTTGTAAAGTGTCCCATATCTCCTTAGCAGTGGTGCAGCTTTGAATCCTGTTGTACTCGTCTGGACCTAGTCCACACACAAGCCATTTCTTGTCCTTGGCATTCTTTTCTCATTTCTTCAAATCTTCAGCAGTGCAGTCAGCTCTTGTCTTTGGCACGTCCACTCCTTCAGCATTCTTCTTTGTAGTAGCCAGGGGACCATCAGTGACTATGTCCCAGAGTTCATAGTCTTCTCCTATGATGTGATCTCTCATCCTGTTCTTCCACCAAGAATAGCACTAACCATTAAAGTGTGGGGGCCTAGCAGTGGATTGCCCTTCCCAGTTTCTAGGTGGTGCACTCATCTTGATGTTTTCCTAAGGTGTTGACCTCTTCAAGGATAACCCGCTCTAATACAAATTGATGTTTTAGACGTCAATACCACACAAGAAGGGGGGTGATTTGTGTGGTACCCAATTTTCGCTTAACTTAACTATAGAAGGACTTGGTTCTTCTATGTGTTCCAACTACTATTGTTTGTGGAATAATAAATAAAGAAAATAAAGAACACATAGATTTTTACGTGGAAAACACCTGGCTCAAAAGGTGAAAAAACCACGACCTACTACTCAGTATGATTTTCCCAAACTTCCACTAAAATCACTGAGCCAAAACAGCATTTACAAAACTCATTGTAAACATAAGGATTAACTCTAATCCCGTTGTGGCACACAACCTCAACTGTTGCAACAACTTCAAATTAACTCTAACTTGAACACTCTCGGTACCTAATACAATTGCTTCTATGAAAGCTGAAAGGTACAATATAAAATCACCTACTACAATTGAACTAGAATAAAAGATAGACACTAGGAACTGGTTCTTCTATCTTGTTCAAGTAGCTTTAGGATTGGACGCTTGAATCACACATAAATTGCTTGCAAAATCACTTGCTCTTTTGCTCTCAATTTAAGTTTAACTTCTGCTTATGTGCATTACCTGTAAAGGAAAACAACAATGATATTTAATGGGTTAGTAGTTAGAGATTAACTAGGATACAGATTCTACTCTTCTATCGTAGAAGAGTTCTAGTTTATCTCATACTCTAACACTATCCTCTTCTTAAACTGTGTTCTCTTCATGTAAGGAGTCGTTCTCTCCTTATCCAGTATGCAACCTTTTCGATCAGATCAGGAGATGTTATTTCTGATAAGTTAGATTTATCTCCGTCACGTGCAGATCACATGTTTGAGTCGATCATGACTGTGTTTCACAAGATGGACCTGGTCCATGTGTGAGTTCTTTCATCAGTCTTCAAAACTTCACCTGTTCTTGGGCCAACAGGAGGCCTTGGAGCGTCTTAGGGGCGAGGCCGATCGAATCAGGAAAGAACGTAGCGAGTTGAGAGCTCGGGCGCAGGTCCAAGCCTTAGAGGAGAAAGATGCATCGACTAGACATTCGGCCCTCGAGGTCCAACTCCGCTTAGCTCGTGGCAACGCTTCAGTTCAAGCGGATATGATCACGAAGCTTGAATTCGAACTCTCGAGGGTTAGGGCTGAGATTGTTGATGTTCGGACCGAAGCGGTACTGAACCGTGCTAAGGCCGGTCAGGAAATGCCGATTCATTTGAAGGATGATACCGACACCCAAGTCGAGTTGAAGAGGGTCATTGATCGTGGAGAGAAGATCGAAGAATAAGCTCATTACAAATCTCGGAGAAAGGTTCTCGAGGAGATCAGGGTCAGGGGTTTTGTTTTCTCGGAAGAGTTAGCGCGAGCGAGGACGGACGAGCGCGATGCTCGGTTACTCCTGTCCGCTGCTGAGGAGAGTGAAGATGAGGCTGATAGCCTGCAGCTATCGGGGGTGGGGCGTAGACCTCTCCATCCCGTATGTAGTACCTTTTTAGATTATGTTTGTAGATGGAGAATGTATTTTTCCGCGTATGTACCTGAAAAGAAAAACCTTTTGCGGATTTTTTGTTCTTCTGTTCCCCCATTTGTTTCGCTTATGGCCAGGTGGACTTGTTTCAGAGTCGGTGAGAATTATCAAATCTTTGATACGGCCCTGGGGCTTATTAGGCAGGCTTGGGGGCTCTTACGCGCCTGGTCGGTGTGACCTTTGGAGTAAGCAAGCATTTGAGCATTGATGCTTTTGTTTCAATTATTTCGGGTAGAGTCTCCGAGTCGTGTTTTGACTCGAGCTCATATATCCCTCAAGCTTTTTATGTTTGCATGGGCCGGTGGCCTTTACGTTTTAACTCTCTTGGATCCAGTCTCCGAGTCGGTTACGACTCGAGCTCAATCGACCCTCAAGTTTTACGTTTGTATTGGGCAGGCGACAATGGCTCTTACGCCTTCGATCGAACCGATCTTTTATGTAAGCTTGCGACAATGGCTCTTACGCTTCGCCCTTTGGCGTGTGTGTGGCCCTGAGGCTTGGTAGGGTGGCGACAATGGCTCTTACGCTTCGCCCTTAGGCATAAGTGTGGCCTTGAGGCTCGTTAGGCTGGCGACAATGACTCTTACGCTTTGCCCTTAGGCATATGTAGGCTTTATTTTCCTCTCGTTAAGGACTTTTGAAATGATTTTGCCTGACTTGTCATCGGTTCGGGAAGAACCTCGATTTCCAGTCCTTAGCAGTGATGTTCGAGCACCTCGTAAGGTTTGGCTCGTAGGCTGAGTAGCTCGAAGCCTTATGATTTTGAGCTAACATGGTCGAAGCTCTTTTGCATGTTTAGGGTAGCTTGTTTAACCGGTTCTTTTCGAAGTAGATTCGAAGTAATGGCCTATGATTTTGTAGCGACGGTCGAGCGTCCCCGAGTCGCGTTAGTTTTGCTGGTGCAGCCGTATGACCGTAGTCATTTATCTTTTGGCCGGAGGTCCCATTTTTTTTGGGAACCCCGTAGGTACTTAGGTAGTTTTAAGGCGGTTCGTA
>NW_017679082.1:10089-11131 GCF_001879085.1 Nicotiana attenuata
CTTGAGCAACCTTCATGGTTGGTTTGCGGTTCACTTTGCGGCTCGCAGACAGGTTCTGCGGTCGCATAGTGGACCGCATTCTTGACTTGAAATTTGCCCTAGGAGTCTGTTTTTGTCTGCGATCTGACTGTTCATTCTGCTGCTCGCATATGTGATCGGCGATCGCATAATGCGTCGCAGAACCATCTTTTTGCTGCATTTTGCTCTTTTCTTGTCTTTTTTTGCTTTCATTTCCATGCTCCTGGGTCCTTAGTCCTTATGTACTGTAAAAACACCAAAATTACATAAGTCAAGGAGATAATTGCATTAAAACAAGCTAAAATCTAAGAAATTAGTATTAAAATGTGCCGCAATTCTCCGGCACATCAACACCCCCAACTTAAACTCTTGCTTGTCCTCAAGCAATTAACACGACACTATTCTACTCTAGACTCTATTTACAGAACATGAACCAAAAATGACCATGGGTGGTGTTTGTTGCTAGTACTTCAAGCATGTGACTTCTATTGTTTTTTTTTCTTCCTGAACCAACCAATATATACAAGGAAAACTAATCAACTTGTGAATTTTGAGCTTCCGACAAGGTGACTAAGTGCTACCCTCAGCTGAGTGCACTTGTATCTGACTCCAAAGCTCAACTTATATTCAACCTTACAGCTCATGTGCACTCACTAGAAAGAAAGTCCCAAAATCACAATATATACAATGACAACAAAACAAAAAGGGACGAATTCACAAAGACACTCACTCTCGGAAAAAGTTTCAAATGTTTCAACATACCATACCATAGGCTTGCCCTTATTTTAATTCATCGCTTTATTTTAAGAACGCTCGGTTGGAGATCCCATAAGGTCTTTTTAAGCTTGTAATGTAGGTTCGGGGAAGGGTAGGATAAGCATTTGGATACAAGTGACTTCACCCTCCTTGAACACTACTCACATTTTTCATTCTTTTGCACTATGTTCCTTTTCAACCCACAAAGCCTCATTGGCATTTAGTTCCCAATGTAGAACCACCTTAAATACCTCTCTCATTTCCTTCA
>NW_017679082.1:12920-18429 GCF_001879085.1 Nicotiana attenuata
AACCCTCCTCATCAGAAATGTCAATGCGTGCAGGAGGAGCTGGAGGTTGGGAGGACCCAGCTATAGGAGGGGCAACGTCAGTCATAAGTGTCGAGAAGTCAAGGCCCAAGTCCGGAGCAGCTGTGCCTGTAACCTGATTACCATCTGTGGGAAGGAGGGATGATAGATCGAACTCCAAGTTCTGCATCTTTTGGAGCTCGGTCTTCATAGAAGCAACCTCCTCCTTGAGGCTAGGCAGCCCACTAACTTCACCTCGCTCTATCTTCTCCACCCTCAACTCAAGTTGCTGCAAACGATCCTCATACACTGAGTGTTGCTGTTGGAGGGCTGTCACTGCGGATTGAATAGGAGTCATTGCTTGCTTTATGAGATTGGGCAGTGTCTTTAAAAGCTGGTCTACCTTGGCATTGGCATGCTGAGCCAAGAGACCAAGCTTTGAGACAACAGGAATGGCCATAGCAGGCTGGACAGTGGTGGATTGAGAAGTAGGCTCGAAAGTGGAAGGGGAGACCACTGTAACCTGAGGAGCCACCGGAGTCTGGGAGTCGCTGTGCTCTAGATCAACTGGATCCTGAACCCGAGCCCGTGGTGGGGCAGCAGCATCGGTGATACGAGTGATATCAATATCCCTTGTCTCCTTCCCGGTTTTGTCATAGTGTGGCAGGAGGGGAACTTTCACAGCTTTACAAAGGGCGGTGATCAGGCACGGGAAGGGAAGTGAAGTAGCATGTTGCGTTGCCCGGATCCCTATTTCTTGGAAGATCAACGCTCCAACATCTATCTTGATACCAGTCATGATGCAGGCAATGAGAAGGGCCTTCTCAATGGCTATTTCAGTTTCATTCCGAGTTGGCATCAACCGAGAAGTAACAAAACTGAGCCAGTAGCGACCCTCTCTCGTGAGATCCTCCTTATATATCTTGTGCCGCGGGTTGATCCAAGCGGGAGTCCCCTTTTCTATTACTGATGCTATCCACCCACGTTCATTTTCCCTATTCGCGAATTTAGCATTGTATTCAGCGGTGCCTGTCCTCCAACCAGGGAAGTACAACTCATTTATGGTGTCAATGTGGCAGCACACACTCTCCCCCCGAACCATGACAGTATCAGTGAAGATTCTGTTTCGTTTGTGGTGTGCTGTCCTCGAGGCTGCATATGAAGCATAGAATTCCCTCACAAGGGTCTCATTGTACTCAGTGGGTGGCTTGGCAAACACTCCCATCTCCGTGCTTTTATGTTTTCCAGTATATGGGGGTACTGGTCTTTCAATCCGTTCAAAACTCAATTGTTTTTCGGCCAGGATGTTGCGCTTGGTCAGTCCCTCTCTATATAGTTTCCTGGACCCCTCGACCCCAAATCGGAGTTGGAAGTCTTCTCCTCATTTCCTTCTCTCCTCAGCCTCTAAATTGACTGAGGGCCTGAGCTCCTCCCCTTCAGACTGGGAGGGACTTGGCACAATTTCCTCTATCCGCAAACGCTTTGCCTGTGATGTTTGGCGACTGGTGGAAGCCCTTTTTGATGCAGAAGATGAGTGTTTCTTTGGGGCCATAGCTGCACAATGGTGAACTGTAAGTGACATTATTAGCAATACTGAGAGGAATCAGGCAAAATTCAAAGAAAAAGAAGAAATGCGACCTGATTCTGCGGTCGCAGAACAATAATGCGGACAGCAGAATCACCGCAAACATGTTAGCCTCAAATGGCTCTCACTCTGCGATGGATTATGCGATCGCAAAACCATTATGCGGACCGCATAACCATCGCGGAATGGACTTGCCCAAAACATTGTTTACACAATGCGATCGCATAACCCACCGCAAAGCAGAGAATGCGATCGCAGGACAGCAGCAAAATGCAAGGCTCAAAACTGAGAGTTCTGTGCAACTCTGCGGTAGATTTGCGGTCCGCATTTCAATTATGCGACTGCATACTCACCGCACTTCACCGTCTTCATCAGAAGACTTAAGGTTCGATTTTGCGGCCAAAATGCGGACCGCATTTCCACTATGCGAGCCGCAGATGCACTCGTCTTCAATGGTGCTACCAAGCTTTCAACAATGGCGGACCTATTTCTTTCTACCCATTTCCCCAAATCATTTTCAACCCAGGATCAATTAGATATGGAGAAATAACTACACATAGCATCATATAACACATTTTTGCAACAGGGATGAATGAAAATCACCAACTACACTGTGGGAATCGTAAACAAGACGAGGGAGGAACGGGCACATACCAGCAAGGTTTTATGAGTGGAACAAAGCAGATCCTTAGGTCTTAAACAATTTGAGCTTGAACGGTTCGATTGCTGTTCGTGTTTTTCCCCTTTTTCGTTTTTTTTTCTCTTTTTCGTTTTATTTTCTGTGTTCATTTTTTTTGTTTTGTTTTGTTTTAAGTGAGTGAGAGACGAGAGAGAATGCGGCTTACCTTGTCCATTTTGCGGAGAAAGGTGTCACCGCATAACACACAATGCGACCGCGTATGTGTTATGCGGTGAAGTTAATGACCAAACTGAGAGGAGGCAAATGCGATGCAACTTGCGGTCACATAGGTGAAATGCGGACCGCATAATGCACCACCACACTGCATTTTCGACCTCCATTTTAACCAAACGTTCTGTTCAGGTTTGCGGTCAAAATGCGGTCCGCATTGTGAAAATGCGACCGCATCTGTGCAACATACTTCACCTGTTGGTTTTTCTTCCCTTTTTATGCATCCTTACCACGTATTGAGATCTTTTGAACCCCCTGCACTCTAACACACACATTAAATTGCTAAACTAAATCTATCTAAAAAAAATGAAGAATTTAAAGAACAAAAGCGTGTTACCACACATGGGTTGTCTCCCATGAAGCTCTTGATTTAACGTCGCGGCACGACGAAGTTGATGTTCTTTTGATTTCACTCAATGGTCGGGCATGGACCATCTTTGAGAGCCAGCTGCTCCACCAAATGTTTTTCTCCATCAGTGCCCAAGTAATGCTTGATGCGTTGGCCATTTACCTTGAATGTACGGGACCCATCCGTTGATTCTAATTCCACCGCTCCATAAGGAGATACATTTACCACCTTGAATGGGACGGACCATTTTGATTTAAGCTTGCCCCGAAACAATTTGAGCCTCGAATTAAAGAGTAAGACCAGATCACCCGCCTTGAACTCTCTTTTCAAGATCTTCTTGTCATGGACAAACTTCATCCGTTCTTTGTAAACAGCTGCACTTTCATAAGCATGGAACCGAAATTCCTCAATTTCATTGAGTTGTGTTAACCTCAAATTTGCAGCTTTAGCCCAGTCTAAGTTCAGCCTTTTCAATGCCCACATCGCTTTGTGTTCCAACTCCACGGGTAGATGACATGCTTTACCAAAGGCTAACCGATAAGGAGAAGTGCCAATGGGAGTCTTGTATGCCGTGCGGTATGCCCACAATGCATCATCTAGCTTCCTTGACCAGTCGGTCCTATTAGCGTTAACAGTTTTTACTAGAATGCTCTTGATCTCCCGGTTGGAAACCTCAACTTGACTGTGGATGATAAGGTGTGGCCACCTTGTGCTTGACGCCATACTTCTCAAGTAGCCCCGAGAAAGCCTTGTTACAGAAATGAGATCCACCGTCACTAAGAATGGCTCTAGGAGTGCCAAACCGAGTGAATATGTTTTTCTTCAAGAAGGCGGTCACACTCCTTGCCTCATTGTTTGGTAAGGGAACTGCTTCAACCCACTTGGACATGTAGTCCACAGCTACCAAGATATATTTCATCCCACAATAACTTACAAAGGAACCCATAAAGTCGATTCCCCATACGTCGAAGATCTCTACCTCCACCACAAAGTGCATTGGCATTTCATGCCTCTTGGAGATTGAACCTTGTCGTTGACATTGGTCGCAAGCCTTGACCATTTGATTGGCATTATGATAGATGGAAGGCCAATAATAACCACATTCAAGAACCTTAGCCGCCGTCCGATTACCCCCATGATGACCCCAACCGGCGAGTCATTGCATGCTTTTAGAATTGGTATAACTTCTTCTTCGGGAACACTTCTTCAAATGATGTTGTCGGCACAAACACAGAACAAGTATGGCTCTTCCCAATAATATTGCCGACAATCTCTCAAGAACTTCTTCTTTTGATAAGACTCCAATCCCTCCGGAATAAGGTCACTCACCAAATAGTTAGCAATGTCGGCATACCATGGAGCAAAAGTGCTAGATAATGCCAAGATATGTTCATCCGGGAATGCATCATTGATTTCAAGATCCCCCCTTTGTCTTCCTGCTTCATCAAGCCTTGATAAGTGATCCGCTACTTGGTTTTGAGTTCCCTTGTGATCCTTGACCTCGAAGTCAAACTCTTGCAACAATAAAACCCATCGAATCAACCGCGGCTTTGCATCCTTCTTTGCCATAAGATAGCGAAGATCAGCATGATCCGTGTACACTATCAATTTGGATCCCAACAAATATGCCTGGAATTTCTCAAAGGCATAAACAATGGCAAGAAGCTCTTGCTCAGTCACCGTGTAATTCATTTGCGCCCCATTGAGTGTCTTGCTTGCATAATAGACCGGGTGGAGAACCTTGTTGTGACGTTGGCCAAGCATTGCTCCAATAGCTACACCACTAGCGTCACACATGAGCTCGAAAGGAAGAGACCAATCGGGTGTGACAATAATAGGTGCCGTGGTGAGCCTTAGCTTTAATTCATCAAAAGCCTTGAGGCATTTTTCATCAAACACAAATTTGGCGTCCTTCTCAAGGAGTTTGCACATAGGATTTGCAATCTTGGAGAAATCCTTGATGAACCGCCTATAAAATCCGGCATGCCCCAAGAAACTTCGGACACCTTTTACCGAAGTAGGTGGAGGAAGCTTGGAAATAATCTCGACCTTAGCCCGGTCAACCTCAATGCCATGCTTTGAAATTTTATGCCCCAATACGATGCCTTCATCCACCATGAACTCCCAATTTAGCACAAGGTTGGTTTCCTCACATCTCTTAAGCACTTGTCTAAGATTGTTAAGACAATGCTCAAAAGAGTCACCTACTACCGAGAAGTCATCCATGAAGACCTCTAGAAAATCCTCCACCATGTCGGAGAAGATGGACATCATGCATCTTTGAAAGGTAGCCGGAGCATTGCACAAACCAAATGGCATCTGACTAAAGGCAAAAGTTCCATAGGGACAAGTGAATGTTGTTTTCTCTTGATCCTCCAATGCGATGTTGATTTGGTTGTAGCCGGAATATCCGTCAAGGAAACAATAGAATGACCTTCCCGCTAGCCGATCAAGCATTTGATCAATAAAAGGCATAGGGAAATGGTCTTTGCATGTTGCACTATTGAGCTTCCGGTAATCCATACACACCCTCCAAGCCGGTCACCGTTCTTGTTGGGATGAGCTCATTTTTATCATTTTCAATTACGGTCATGCCTCCCTTTTTCGGTACACATTGAACCGGACTCACCCAAGAACTATCGGCAATAGGGTAGACCACCCCGGCATC
>NW_017679083.1:0-4870 GCF_001879085.1 Nicotiana attenuata
ACAGTCCTGTTGCTGAATTACATTAAGAAAATACATAAAAAGGGAAATTACAACCATAGGAAGCCTGATTCTGACTTCCTCTCTGAGTTATGGAACAAAACGCCTCAAATACCAATTGTTTCAAAGCCTTTCATGGACCTGGGTGTGTCAGAGTTCCCTAAGGGTCTCAAGGGACCCTGGGCAGTGCTTACACCCAGGTTCATAGAACTAGATAGAGATGAGTGCAGTGTGGAAGGGCCAACCCTTGTGTGTCCAAGTTCAGAGGTAGCTCATAGGTCCCAAGGCAAGGCTTACACAGGGAGGGGGGGAAAGGGAAAGAACTTAAGTCTAAGAAGATAGTGGAAGTGCAGGAATGGAGTTTTAAACTGAGGGGATAAGGAGGGGGGGGGGGTAAAAGGTGATTAGGGAAACAGTAATTAGTAAAATGCATAGTTGATAACTTCATACAAAGGGGGCCAGGGTTGGGAATTCATTGCAAGGCAAATATGTACTTAGGCAGGGGTCAACTTTGGGCATGCGCAGCAATAAAAGGTGCTGGCATGCCTATAAGCCAACCAGAACACACAACAACTAGAGGAAACATGGAGGTTATGATCCCGGGGGGATCATGTTTGGGTCATGCACATCAATATTCAATGTTGTCATGCCCCAAACCAACCACAGATACCAAACACATTGGGATGGGTTAGTCACATCATGATAAGTAANGGTAGGCGGGTGGTGAGGGTGCTTGGTAGTTCAGAGTGGGCTGATATGTGTGTGGAGGTGTTGGGTAGGTTTGGTATCTGATAGGAGATTTGTTCTTTGTGCAACCATCACGGCTCCTACGTCCCTCTTCTTGGACACACCACCGGATTGCAAGGCCTTATTTGTAGCTTGCAAGGCCTCAAAGTTTGTGACCATACCACTCTTATGCCTTCTTCAATTCGTTCCCCCAGTTTGATAATATCAGAAAATTTGTGGCTTTCGATCATCATTAGTCGTTCATAGTATTGCGGGTCTTGGGCCCGGACAAAGAATTTGTTCATCTGTTCCTCCTCTAAGGCAGGTCTGACCTTAGCAGCTTCGGATCTCCAGCGAGTAGCATACTCGCGAAATGTTTATTTAGGCTTCTTCTTTAGATTTTGAATATAGAACACCTTCGGCGCATTCTCTGTGTTAAACCTGAACCTGTCCATGAAATCGGATGCCATGCCTACCCAGTTCGACCATTTCTTTGGATCTTGGCTGATGTACCAAGACAGTGCATCTCCCTTTAGGCTCCTCATGAACAGCTTCATGCGGATTCTCTCGTCTTTCCCTACCCCAACCAGCTTGTCACAATACGTCCTCAAATGGACCCTTGGATCACCTGTACCATCAAACATCTCAAACTTTGGAGGTTTGTACCCCTCGGGCAGTTCGACATCGGGCTGTATGCAGAGATCTTCATAATTCAACCTTTCAATTCCCTTGTTTCCTTCAACGCCCTGGATCCGGATAGTCAATTTCTTATGCTCTTCGGCCAGGTTCCTGATGAGCAAATCTTTATCATCAGACTTGGGTATGCCTGAGGTGGGTTGGGTGGAGAGTGGCATGGTCTCCACGTAGATGGGGGTATTACGGTGGGTGTGGAAGTGGTCATTTGTGGGGTTTTGGAGTTCCGGGAGGAGCAACGGGGTGTTGTTTGTGGTATGGCAAGTGTTGCATTGGGTCTTTGGCGGAACATTATGAGGAGCGGGATGATTTTCTTGCTTCGGATGTTTTGAGGTGGTGCAGGGTTTTGAGTATTAGGAAACCCTGAGTACCATGACCATTAGTGATCTCTACCCGTTCAGTTGAATGCTATTCAAATCTTCCATCTTGCCTTTGTTCTTGTTTTTGATAGGATTGAGAGGAGGAGTGGGTGGAGGGCCCCTGGATCTCGTGGAATAGGATGATGTTGCCAGAGTGCATGAACTAACCTTTGGGGAGGAAAAAAAACAAAAGTAAAAATAAAAAGGCAACCAAGTTAGTGAGGATTATAAAAAGTATTGCAGTATTTAACCACATAGTGCGGGAATGTAAATCGTGTCCTAATTTGGGGACCTCTTTGTGCCCGAGGTAGGCCTAGCGACAAGTTGATTTGGAGAATTTAGAATGCCAAATGCTTCATCTTATTGATAAAAAAATAGACGAATCCCAAAACGACACTAAACAAGCAAGAAATGAGAATCACTAATGGCCATTGGCCTTATTACATTCTATAAAGCAAAAAGATAAACTCCTATCTATTTGGCCCCAGAAGGACCTTCCCCAGATTCGGCATCCTTTGCTCCATCGAACAGCTTCCCCAACTCGCGAAGTCCCAGCAATAGGTAGGCCCTGGCCAGATATCCTCCTTCGGTTCCCTCAGCGTTTGGGCAGTCTTCAACCCTCTTGAGAAATATTCTTTCTAACTCCACTATGCCCCGCTCCAAGTATCTCAGTCGCTTGTTGGAACTGACAGCCATGTCCTTCCATTCCTCGATTAACTTCTGATTTGATTCTTGTATCTCGCGGTGCTCACTTTCGCACTCCCGGATTCTCTTGCGTAATTGGTTGTATTTGACCTGTGCCTCGACCCTTTCATCTATAACCCTGTGACCTTGAGCAAACCCCGGCTGGCCCCGACCATCATGGCTATCTTCCAACCAACCCGAGTAGAAAGGAGCACAACCAGCATGATACCTGTCTGGCTCGATGGTATCTCTTCCCATTATGATCTTGCAGTGCCACATGTGCTGTGCTTGGCACTTGTAAGGACTATCATCCTCTTGGAAGTCAGCTTGGAAATGACTCATTTTCTCGACCCTGGGTATAACCTGCTTCCTACCATCTTGCCTTATAACCCGAAGCGGGACATAAGGGTATGTCCCCCTGAGACCGATCAATATCAGAAAAGGTGCATCTCTTGATCGAGCAATGAATTCCTCCGTTGGAAACCATTTGAACATCCACTGAATTTGCTCCTCGGTCAAATTATCAAACAATTCGACCCATCCTTTAGCATCTTCCGGCTGAGCAAACATATCGGGGATGTAATTCATTCGCTTTGGGTGATGGAAATCGATGTGATCATCCCAGTACCTACGCTGGATCTCTTGTCGATATTCGTTTCTCTGGAGATGTTCCATGAGCCAGAGTTGGAGTAATATATTGCAACCTTCAATGTGTTTTGCTCTTTGCTAACACTTCTCCAATGCTCGGTATATGCCTGCAATAATCATCGGTACGATGCTGAACGCCTGCCCATCAATCCCTTCCATTAGGGTTTTGGTTACCATAGCTAGCCTGGTGTGAATCCTTGCTTTCTTCATTGGAACCACGACCAGCCCCAGGAAACAGAACATGGAGACGAAAACTCTACGGTGGATGTGTCCCAGAGATGTGAGGGCAAATTCACCAGAGTAGGTACGATAAGATTTGCTGTGATCGTACCTTTCATACAAGTAATCAAAAGGAATTTATGAATCTTTCAAGCATGTTAATTCTGGATTCTTCTTCAAACCCATCATGTTAAGGAAGCCCCTACCTTTGTGGTTCTCAGGCATCAGCAAACCCGGAGTTTCCCACACCAAACCGGCCAATCCTCATATTTCCTCTAGCAAGGGTGTTATTTCAATGTTCCCAAAGCAGAACACATCCCTTTCACAATACCAAAACAGTGTGGCAGCTTCTATGATCTTGTTGTTGGGTTGAATTTCCAAGAGGGAAGGTAGATTTCCTAGATATTTTCGGACGAGAGTCTGATCACTAGAGTGAAGATCTTTCCACCGGCTTAGCAGTCTTGGGTGGATGTTGGAAACCATGCCGAATCTGGGGATTTTGTGCCTCATTATCTACAAAACAGAAAGGTTAGGCCCTACCCCTACCAGACTCGACTATTTAACATCAACAATTAGATTAGGCATTTAGTTCTCCAAATAAATACACAGAACGTGATGGTGTCCGTTTGGGTTTAGGGAAACCCAGTGGACCTTGGACAGGGCTATCTTTAAGGATCATTATGTGGACAACATAACTGATCCGGCTAGGTTTGACCATGATGCATGCACAATTTAAACGGAGTAAGGTTTCTATGGGGTTTTAGACTGGTACCCTTGAGCGGACAACTCAAGGGGTAAAGGCACGGAACCGTCGACTACACCGTTGATCAACTGGTTTTACCGAAAATATGCCTTTCCGAATTTAGGGGGTAATAATATAGGAAGAGCGCAACCACTCATTATAAGCGTTGCTATGGTATTTGTTTGGCACGAGTGGAATATGATGTTGAGCATGATTATGCAATAATTAAAAGCATGTTGTCATGTATTTGCACGTTAAGAAAGCAGTAAATATAGCAGTTTATAATTTAAAACAGTAATAAAGAAAAGAAACGAAGAAGATAAGTCAGTTTTGCCTTTGAAAAGAAATTAAACGCTTAAAGGAATGTAAACAAGTAATTGCATATAAAGGGAAGGGACAAATTCACAAGACTTATCTGAAATGGTAAAAGCCTAAAAAAAAAATCCCCAACAGAGTCGCCATGCTGTCGCGCCCCCTTTTTCCCTTCCTCGCGTCGGGAGAATCGGGTTAATGACATTTAGGTATGGGACAACTCGTTCCTTTTGGGAACTGGGTTTTGCATTTTTGAAGAGTCGCCACCTAATGATTTATGGTGCATTAGGACACCTACAAGGTTCAATTACAACTACATTTTTGATAACCAGATATTGGGTAAGGGCTTGAAATTATCCCAAGGGAAGGTGTTAGGCACCCCTCAGGATCCGACTAGTGTGGTTCCCGGCCAGACAATTCTTTGTAAATTTGGTGCAATTTACCATGTAAGTCAGATAAAGACTCAAATAATAGGGAGTTTAATACACAA
>NW_017679083.1:7305-11667 GCF_001879085.1 Nicotiana attenuata
TGAACTCAAGTGTTTTATGCCTTGTGTTCGTGTGTTTGAAAGAAGAGAAGGTGGGTATTTATAGTTTTGAAAACGAGTAGAAATTAAGGTAATAAGCAAAGGCTTAACATAAACATGGAAACAATCGCAATCAGAATCAATTAACACAAGTACTTCCATTAATCAAGGAAGTACTGCTCAAACGGATACTAATCAGGCTAATTAAGGAAAGAAATCAATTTGGGGACAGATTGATTCTTGCCATATAAGAGGCAGTAAAAGTATGAAGGTAAATATTTGAGTCTAAGTACGAAAACATACTTAATTTTGGAAAAGGATTCGAGGTAAAACATCACAGTAATTAAGGAAGGGAATCAATCAATTTGAACAGACTAATAAGATTAGGGTTCATCAGAAAAACCTTTGGCAATCAATCGCATCTTTGAAGGATTCAGAATCAGTCAAGAAAGGTTCATGATTCTGCACCTTAACATATAAATAGCAAGGGGAGGGACAGACATACTAGGCATGCAGGGTCAATCATATTGACAAAGAAGCAACACAAACATACAGGTAATGGTAGGGGTGAGCTAGGATTCAGCAGTAAAAGAAAACCATTCGAAGCTCAGCAATCGAGTAGGTCAAGTAGTCCCATAGAATCAAAATGCCGAGAACCAAACTAACAGGTAAGAGAGTCAGAAACGCGTAAAAGTCTCACATTAACAAGTGAGGAAAACCTTTTAGGAGATTAGGGTTTCAAAAGTAGTCAACTTTAAAAGATGGTAAGAACTCAGAACTAGATAAGTCAAACAAGACAAAAAGATTCGAACGCGAAGAGCTTAATCGAACTAAACATGCGTATAAAATAAACCAAGAGAATTTCAGAAGCCCAGGTAAAGCCAGAAAGCTTAGGGCTTTTAGCATTAACCAGGTAGCAGCAAACATGGACAAACATAGTAAAATCATAAAAACACACTGAAAATCAGAGAAGAGTTTAGGAAACCCGGATTGTTAAAAATGGAGAGTCATTTTGAAAGGAAAATCGAAGAACCTTCGAGAAACACTTAAAAAAGGTTTGTAATAAGCACAGATCTAAGATCGATCTGAAAGAAAATCGAACAACTCTTAGAGCTAGGGTTTCAAAGAACCTAGAGAGAGTGAGAAAGGATTTAAAAGATACCGATCTAGCCGGAGAAGTCAAGGATCTGACTCGAGTGGCCATGGCTGGCCGGAGAACGGTCAGAGATGACCGGAGAAAGGTCATCGAGCAAAGACTGGACCAAACCCCTCCAGAATCTGGTCATGAGACCACAACAACAAACACATAGAAGCCATAGGAGGCTGATACAGGTCTTAGGCGACCATGGAAAGCCATAGATTAGGGTAGATTAAGGGGACGGTGGCTAGGGTTTATGGTGGTTTTGCAGAGAGAATTGAGAGAGAATGGGATTCAGGGGCGGCGGTGTGTGAGAAATGAATTAGGGTAAAGAGGTCGTTTGGGTTAAAAAGGAGGGGGGTAATGGGAGCCGTTGATCTAATCGATCAACGGCTGGGATCAAGTGGGGCTCCGTGTACGGGTTACGGAGATGGGTTTGGGTCGGGGTTTAATAGGAATTGGGCCAGGGTAATTGGGATTCAAATTGGGGTCCAATTTTAGGCTATAATCGAAATAAAAATGGGGCTAACACTTAAATAGCAATTTTCCTATTTGATTTATAAAAAATAATAAAATAATTTCTGGAAATAAATTTATGGTACTAAAATAATTTATAATACATAATTAATTATTTAAAAATACCAGACCTAATTTTATGAACATAAATGCAGCTAAATCTTAAAAGAGGCTAGTATTGCAATTATATGCAATTTAGCCTTTAAAAAATACTAAATAAATTTGTAAAAGTATGCCAAAATTTCCTTGGCTATATTTTAGTATAGATATAAAAGTGCAATAAGTGAATCACCAATAAAATGATAATTTTGGAAACAATTACTGCATTTTATGGATAAAAATAGATAAAATAAATAGATTTAAAAATCTTTTAAAAATTAAGGAAAAGTAATGAAGCACTTGCATATATGCATTATATGCATATATATGTCATTTTGAAGCTATTTTTCATATTGAAAATATATAGGGAAAAATTGGGTGTCAACACTTCCGGAATCTTAATCCGACCCTGATATCAAAAAGTCCACTTCCGGTCAAACTTCTATAAAACCTTCAAATTTCTAACTTCCGCCAAATGACTCCAAAATGACCTATGGACCTCCAAATCCACTTCCGATCACGCTCCCAATACCAGAATCACCATACGGAGCTATTCCCAGACTCGAAATCCCAAACGGGTATCAATAACATTAAAATGCACTTCAACCCAAATTTATGAAATTCTTCCAAAATGCTAACTTCCACTATAGGCGCCAAAATGCTCTTGGGTACCCAAATCCCTATCCGGGCATACGCCCAAGTCAAAAATCATCATACGAACCTGCTGGAACCTTCAAATCCCTATTCCGAGGTCATTCACTCAAAAATCTAATCCTTTTCAATTCCTCCAACTTAAAGCTTCCGAAATGCGAATTCTCTTTCCAAATCAACTTCGAACTTTCCGAAATTCAATTCCGACCATGCGTACCAGTCATAATACCTGATGTAGAGCTACTCATGGCCCTAGACTGCCGAACAACGCCCAGAGCTCAAAATGACCGGTCGGGTCGTTACATTGTCACTTGGCCCAACAACCCAACGTTTAGAGCCCTTACCCAGTGTAGCCCAGGTTGTATATAACCTGAAAATTACTTTTCATCAGTTATCCCACCTTTTTTTTTCTTCGTTCTTCTTCTTCTTCCCATGTCACACCTTTGCACAGTGCACCCCGAAATTTTTCTACTATTGTTATTCTCGTTCAATTCTTCTTCTAGATTCAAAGATGATAATCTCTTATGAAGTGCATTATTCTGTAATTTTGTCACTTATGGTTCAAAGATTCGATTTCAGAAAATTGGGTTTTCCGATTTGTTAGTTGTTTGGAATGAGCGTGGTCCCAATTGATTGGAATTATCAACAGGAGTTCAAAACATAAATTTCAAGTGATTTGGAGTAGATTTATGCTGGATTTGAGTTAAATTTCAAAGGATGCCCAAGGAAGAAAAAGAACATGTGAAGCTCCATTGATAGGATTCATTTGTATAATAATGTATAAATAGTATATAAAGTGTATAGACACCTCTTATACACTATTTTATACAAGGTTGATACATGATTTACAGGTATTTTGTGAACTTCTCACATTTTCTTCTTCTTCTTCTTCTTCTTCTTCTCATTCTTCTTATACACCTATATACATAGTGTATCACGAATATTTTTACTACTGTGATTATACATCTTCATACACTTTTATACAACTATATACATAATGTACCTCTTTGTATAAAAATGTATAACATTGTATAAAAGTGTATAAGCATCTATGATGAACTTTTTATACGATTTTCACTTGCAATTCTTGTATAAAACTAGTCCAAATCTCTAGTAAATAACTTCAAACTTTGTATACAACCTACTTAGACTATTTCTAATAAGTTCAAACAATACCCACTCCAAATTTCTCACAAAAGCATAATCGAAATTTAAGAAGATTAGCATTGAACGAGATGAGATTTTAGGTTTCTCGCATCTGATTTTGCATTTTGTAGTTGTGATAGGTATGTATAAACTTGCGGAAAAAAGAGAATAAAAACTCACAGGTATTTCACGCCTAAAGATACACAAAATAAGAAAACGAAAAAAAAATAATTCGGAGAAATATTGATTATGGGAGAAGGCATGAATGAGTGTTGACTGAGCGTCTCGATCAATGGTTACATTAAAAATAGGGAACAAATTTTCGTTTTTATTTTTTGTTTGCATATGATACTGTTTTATTAATTAAATTAAATATTTATGGGTGAAAAATGAGGAGAGAGCCACAATACGGTAGGTAGGTGATGAAAAAAATATTAGGTTGTTATAGTTAGAGGGAATGGTAAAAGAAAAGGTCTTCTTGATATTTGGCTACACATTTGCAAACTTGTAACTGGGCTAAAATAGTGCAAGGTTTACTCATGAAGTGTATTGTTGTGTAATTTTGTCTAACAATAACAATCCCGCGTAATCTCACAAGCTAAGTGGGGGCTTAAATTATACTATAACATATGCAAAAATAAATTTAAAATATATACATATATTAACATTACGCTAATTTTGAATTCACTAACTCTAAATTTTTCATTGCACCTTCTTAAATTTAGTTATTTGTTTGTCATTTCCTTAAGAAAATTGGCATATATTGTAATGATATGTCGGTCCCTCAATCACTCGCTCATCTAGTTAAAAGACAG
>NW_017679083.1:11687-18427 GCF_001879085.1 Nicotiana attenuata
CCCCCCCCCCCCCCCCCCCAACTATAAGTAATTATTAGTATTAAGACAATCATAACCGATAATTAGCTTAAATATTACACATGCATAGTAAATAAAGCTAAACAAGATTTTAAGGTCCAATAATGTCAAAGGGTTATCCCCATCTCCCGCTCTAGCCCAAAAAGTACTCCCTGGGACCTAGACCTTTAAGGCTTCAAATGAACTTTTTTTTTTGGAGAAAAGGATAATTTCACTAATAAAGGTTACGGTGGCATTACATCACTATTAGTAATAGTAGGAATAATACTCAGGTTTCCAAACGTTACTAGTTTATTACATATGGAGCTTGATACTAGTCTAGTAGTAGATATTGCATTCTTGTCTTATTGGATCATCCTCTTGACTGGGTCTGGTGGTGTCACGATCCTAAACCCAACCCCGGTCGTGATGGAGCCTCTCGTGAAGACAACGCCAGCCGACACACTTCCAATTCACTTTAAGCAGTTAAAATAATAAAACTCAAGTCTTTAATAGAAATAAAATCCCAAAATAACAGTATAAGTTGCGGAAATAAACCAACACAGCCCGATACCAGGGTGTCACTAGTCATGAGCACCTACTAAGGTTCGAATACAACTAGAATAAAAAATGTATTAAATACAGTCTAATGAAATCGAGAGGGAGAAAAGCAGTGCTGCGAATGTCGGGCAGCTACCTTGCTAATCTCCGATGACTCTGCCTCTGAGCAACCAATACCCGCTACCGGGTTCAGAAATACCTGAATCTGCACACAAGGTGCAGGGAGTAAAGTGAGTACTTCCAACTCAGTGAGTAATAAAAATAAATAAAGACTGAGTGATAGGAAATCACGAAGAGTACATCACCATGCTGTATAGAAGCAGTACAAAACCAGTAAGAAATCAATGAAGCTGTGAAATCTCTTAAGCACCTTAGCTTAGTTTAAACTTCTTCAAAAATAGCTTTTCAACAGTTACACAATTGAATGCAAGCAATTAGAACAGATAAGCATAGAAGATCCGCCCCTCGGGCACAATTACACAATTAAACAGGTACATGACAGGTAAATAAGAAGGATATGCACATAAAGGTTCGCCCCTCGGGCAATATCTCAGAACAACACCAGCCCCTCGGGCTATAACTCAGAACCATACCAGTCCCTCGGGCTATATCTCACATCACAATGGGTACCCTCGCTCACTGGGGGTGTGCGGACTCCTGGAGGGGCCCCTTACGGCCCAAGTGCAATATCAAGCAATCTCGTGGCATCATAAATAGGCTCTCGGCCTCATATCAATATCAAGCCACCTCGTGGCGCATAATCTCAGGCCCTCGGCCTCATTATCATAATCAGTATATCACTGCTACAGCGTGCAGCCCGACCCAAAACTATCCTCACAATACAGGCCCTCGGCCTTACTCAGTCAGAATCCCATAAGCCCCTCGGGCATCAGTAAAATATGAAGCTCAGCTCAAATATCTTTGAAAATATCAATTAATGTATTTAAAACAGAATAACATAGCTGAGTTTTTAAAATAGTAGAAATATAGCATGACTGAGCACAAGTATGAAATCAAACAATGAGGAAAATATCATTAACAATCCCCTAAGGGTTCAAACAGTTGGCACAAAGCGCAAATATGACATTTAGCCCAAAGTATAATAATATCAAACAATTAGCTGCCAATTATATATAAAAATAGTCATTCGAGATGGACTAAGTCACAATCCCCAATGGTGCACGACCCCACACTCGAAATCTAGCCTGT
The DNA here is from genome assembly GCF_001879085.1 of Nicotiana attenuata. Classification (NCBI taxonomy): domain Eukaryota; kingdom Viridiplantae; phylum Streptophyta; class Magnoliopsida; order Solanales; family Solanaceae; genus Nicotiana; species Nicotiana attenuata. The sequence continues at coordinate 13,455 of NW_017679083.1, forward strand.
GTTTCACCTTAATATAGCACAATTCTGTGCAACCCGGGGTTTCATACCCTCAGAACAGCATTTAAAATCATTACTCACCTCAATCCGGCCCGAAATCTAGCTTGCAATGCCTTTGCCCCTCGAATCGGCCTCCAAATGCTCCAAATTTAACCAAAATCAGTATATTATCATCAACATACGCTAAAGGAACAAAGCCCAAGCGAAAATTATCAAATTACATCAAAAATCCCGAAATTGGCCAAACCCGGCCCTCGGGTCACGTCTCGGAATTCGATAAAAATTACAAAATCCGACAACCCATTCAACCACGAGGCCGACCATATCAAAATTACTAAATTCTGATAACAATTCGGCCTCCAATTCTTCAAATCTCGTTTTTCAAATGCCTAGGTCCAAATCCTCAATTTACACCTCAAAAACATGTAATCTAGTCGGATTATTCGATGATAATTCGATATTATGGAGTAGAAATGATCACAAGTGACTTACCTCTAGATTTCCCATGACTTGTCGCTCAAAAATCGCCCCAAGCCGCGTTCTTTTCGTCCAAAAATGTGGGAATGAGCTAAAAAAAATCAAGACAGGTCAATAAAACACGATTCTTGTCGCTAAAAGCCCCATTCCCGTCGCTAAAAGTGCCAAATCTGGTCGCTAAAGGTGCGCACCAGATCCTGCTGCACCAGCAATATTTATTTTCACTAAAAAGGCTCTAACTCCACCATACGAACTCAGAATTTGATGTTTCTTGTTCCTATGAGTCACAAATAATAATACGAACATAGCCCTTCAAGCGAAACTCAATTTGGAGCTTATTTGCTCAGTGCGATACCCATTTCGCTCGTTAAACAATTAACTCATGATTCGCGTCAAAAACCCAATCGCAACTTGATGAAATTAGACCAAACTTTCCAGTTCACTCCTATAATTTATTTTTCAAAATTCCGGAAGTCTCGAAATCAAATTTCGATCTCTAGAACTAAAAATGGACCTTTGGATCATTACATCCTTATGCTCAAAATGACAAAATCTTCCCAAAACTCTTTCAAAACTTATCCGAGCCTCATGGGACCCCGACAAAACATGCTAACACACCCCATAACATCATTCAAACTTGTTCCAGCCTGCGGAACGCTCGAAACAACATCAAAACATCGAATCAGCCTTAGATTCAGGCCTAAGAATTCCAAAACTTCCGAATTCCAAATTCGATCAAAAAGTCTATCAAACCTCGTCCGAATGATCTAAAATTTTGCACACACGTCACAAATGACACAATGGACCTATTCCAATTTCCGGAATTCCATTCCGGCCCCTGTATCAAAATCTCACATATCAACCGGAAAATGTCAAAATTCCAATTTTGCCAATTCTAGCCCAATTCTACTCGGGACCTCCAAAACACATTCCGATCATGCTCCTAAGTCCCAAATCACCTAACGAAGCTAACCAAATCATAAAAATTCCAATCCGAGATTGAATACTAAAAAGTCAAAACTTGGTCAAACCTTTCAAACTTAAAGCTTCAAACTGAGAATTTTTCTTCCAAATATATTCCGATTATCCTGAAAACTAAAACCGATGATTTACATAGTCATAATACATCACACGAGTCTAGTCATGCTCGAGAACTAGCGAGCAAAGTACAAAAGCTCAAAACGACCGGTCGGGTCGTTACATCCTCCCCCACCTAAACATACGTTCGTCCTCGAACGTGTCCAGAGTTGTTCCGAAGACCATCAAATTGCTGTGTAACCTTACCATGCACATTCCCGGGGTGATCCCACGTCACCCTATCTCATATAGGTCCGATAACACAATGTAACTGAAATTTCGCAATCCAACTTAGTCCTTAAACCTTAGAACCACATTTCCATTTCTGAAATCATCTACAAGATTAAAATCTCACATTTATATTCTGAATAAGACCGAACAAGCTGTAATAACCCATACCTGCAACCTCAGGTGCAATTACATGACATACCACATAACTCAAACACTTGTAGCGATAACTTCTAATCACAGCAGTTGCTCAAAACATCCGAATTTTGGTAATAAGCCTTTTATCAAATAAAGCCTCATTACAACACTTCTGTATACTGCCAATGATAAATAAAATACATAGGAAGTCATAACCACTCCTCAGATCAACCATTTGTGAAGCCACTTCTCCTTTAGCAAGGACCATAGCAAATTTCTAAGCCGAACATCAATATTATCCCTCCAACACGCTGAAACCGAATCCGTTTGTATTCAATCTAGACCCCAACAATCTCATCTAATTCCTACACAACTACTCTGGTGACATGACACACCAATACAATCTAAAGCCACAACTCGTGCAATCCGCGCACTAATAAGCAACAATCTGAACGTACTCAAATCATGAAAATGATTCAAATGAGAGAGTTGTACCACAAGCTCAGTAGTACAACCACACCAAATGCTGCAAGCCCGTCGCACCTCGTAGAAACAGAACACACGAATCTAGCCCGAAGGATCATACCTCCACATAACTTCGCTGAAATGCGCGACCCTATCCAAACACTTGTCCGCATGAAACACCTCAAGTCACCATGCCCAAAATCATCAACCAAGCCAACTTGATGCCTAGAACCCAAAAGTGAATCACCATAACCATGAAGAAGCAAATGACGCAATGCCACACCAGTCCGAAGGAACATATCCAATGTGCAACAAATCATGCAACACCCAAATACCCGTCTCGTTCAAATCCCGCTATAAAGCCCAACTGAAACCGCACCATTTGTGCATATAACCACCAAATCTCAACTCCTCGTAACACATGAGAGTAACTCATAGATCACAAATAAGCTCAACAATCGAATGGCACATCTCTCAACAATAGTAGTTCGGAGTAAACAAATCTGACCAGGTGCAGAACACACATCCATGTTGGACCTACCAATGAACCCCAAATCAACTCTGGTCACCCACAATAGATAATTAACTCTTTGAAGGTTCACAATGACTGAATCATAGCACATACTACCCTCTGACCAACCTTAGCTATTTTCTCATAGTCCACAACCACAAAGCCATCTAATCACGAAAACTCTTAGTCTCCCAATCCATAAAGCACACGAATCACCATATTTGATCGCAACTACACTGCCCGAACATCTAACACACATCCGATACTCGATCATTCCACGAGGGATACTCCTATAATTCTTCTGTGCTACCAAGCCAACTTGAATATCGACAGACGATCCAATAAGAGAGTGTCACAATACTAATGAAGTATCCTTAATTCAAACACATTGCCCTTTTTCTGAAGTTTATACCCTTATCAAGACACGCCATTTAGTAATATCAATTACCTAGTCATCTGAAACTGGCGTGCTGTCTAAGAATTTATGACCTTCCTTTCAGAATTGAACTGTGACCTTACCCATGCCAATCTCAACCCTACACAACATACCACATATACCATGCCATCCTATGATAAATATGAGAACTTCATAATCCCTTCCGAGCCACAATCAAATATATACTCAACTAGTCAAGAACTTTCCATTTGATCCCATCTAGGAGAAAATCACTATACATCCCATGCTCCTCATGCCAGCAGAAATTATACATCTCTAACCATGGTAGAAATTATCAAGAACTCTACGAATCCCCTTTTGCACAAAACCGAACCATCAGAACTGACTCCTTCTAACTCAACCAAGCTACACAAGCAATCAAAACCTAAGAGTATTGCCACAAAACACCTGTGGAAACCCACCGCTTCATAAGCACTCAAGAACCGATCATATCCATTACCATGCCAATCCGGCCTACTACCAAGCTATCCCATCTATCCGAGTTTCCTTTTGATTTACCTTCAACTTGATACTCTTTCTTGATATAACACCACAATTCCTCAACCCAGACTCACCATACGAGACCCAAGCATAAAACCACACCGTCTAAGGCTCATAAGCCGCTGAATACTCTCTTAAATATTCCCAAAAGGACCACATTCAAAATACCTACCCTGAAGGGACTTTCTGTGAATCCAAAGCCATTACCTTTACCTTCCTGATATTGATATATAGAATCCCATAATGATATAGAAATACCACGAGTCTTGACACCCTCCAATACAAATCTCAGCTCCTAGCCAAATATACAACTTGAAAATCTCCAATTATTACATGTAAAATCTTGAACCCATTAGAACCATTCTCGAGAGTTATCCACTTTACTCAAATCACAATTAGACCGATCAACGAACCAGACGACCTGTGCTCCAATCACTCCAACACCGCAGAGCGTAACCTCAGCTTAATGAAACCAAGCAACTTCCTGTTCTATGCTCTGTACATCCCTTACCAATAACAACTCAAGTCATCCCATGATTCTCATACACCCATAAAGCATAACACCACCCTTATCAAAAATTTCCTTTATTCGGGTCATCCTCGACCTCAACCTCTGTGAGCCATAACTGATTCACCAGTACACATCAAACTGGAACCAACATAGCACATAACTGTGCAATCAACTAATCAGTAGCAGACTCCTCCACGTGGCTCAAAGCCATAGAACAAAACACATAATAACTCATAATGCATATACTCTATTACTACCATAATACCATAGCGAGATTAAACTCAATCCTTCATAAGCTCGTGCAACACAGACCATCTAGTACTTCAAATCTTCTGCAAATCTCGCATTCACCCTCATAAAAGTCAAGCCCACTCTCTTAAGTAATCAAAATTCAAATTGCAACATATATACTTCACTGGTGGAAGAGATCTTCCAACAACAACATAAGGATCACACAAACTTCAGAACACTCCGCAGGAGATAACCCACCTGCTTCGCCTCGAACTATCATCTCTTTATACCCTTCCACCGTCATAAATATTACGCAGTCACTTAATCTTCCTAAGTCTAAACTCATATCACAACGTGAAATCTACTTCACTTCCCAACGAGGAAACATGAAAAGATCCTTC
>NW_017679084.1:0-1337 GCF_001879085.1 Nicotiana attenuata
ATCTTTCAGCCCATGAGATGCAGTAGGTGGCGATCTTTCAGCCGATGCAAGATGTAAGGGCGGCAATCTTTCAGCCATGCAGAAGGTAAATAAGGTGGCGATCTTTCAGCCATGCAAAATGTAAAGGTGGAGATCTTTCAGCCATGCAAAATGTAAATAAGGTGGCGATCTTTCAGCCATGTAAAATGTAAATAAGGTGGCGATCTTTCAGCCATGCAGAATGCAAAGGTGGCGATCTTTCAGCCATGCAAAATGTAAATAAGGTGGCGATCTTTCAGCCATGCAGAATGCAAAGGTGGCGATCTTTCAGCCATGCAAAATGTAAATAAGGTGGCGATCTTTCAGCCATGCAAAATGCAAAGGTGGCGATCTTTCAGCCACGCAGATGCAGATGGAGACAGAGCTTAGTCTCGGAAGGCAGAATGGTAGCCTTATGCAATACAGGAATGCAGATGGAGGTAGAGCTTAACCTTGGAAGACAGAATGGTAGCTTTATGCAATGCAGAAATGCAGATGGAGACAATGCTTAGTCTCGCAAGGCAGAATGGTAGCCTTATGCAAGAGATAAAAGGAGAATAGTAATAAAATTTGTGAGCACGTGATTTTTGCCCTACATGAATTATTCCCAAAAATTCAACAAAATGATTTCTTTCATTATTTTTGCAATTTGGTGGATTTTTATGATATTTTATGTTAATTGTTCGCATTTAGTTGAGCATTTTAATTCATATGAAAACTGTAAAAATACACTTGGCATTTGTTTAGGATTTAATGTTTTAGGATTAATTAGTAGTTGAGAAAAAATAAAGAAAATAACAAAAATGGTCTTTTTACATTTTTTGTTTTAATTTGTCTTAGTTTGTGTTTATTTAGCAATTAGGGTATTTGGAAGTTAGAAAATATAATTTTTCAGTGTCAATTTGGTTTTTGAGTTTTAATTTAGCATTGAATCAGAAAAATAAAATACAAAAAATCAAATAAAAAAACAAAGAGAAGAAGAAAATATACAAAAGAATTTGAAATAATGAACAAAAAGGGCTGTCTAGTTCTGGCCATTTCCATAAGCCCAAAATTGAGCCCAAAGACCCCAAGACACCCCAAACCCATCTCATTGACCCAGCCCTATAACCCCTGGTCCGGTCCAGCCATTCTAAAAGCCAAAACGACGCCATTTTGGGCGTCAATTAATCTTGACCATCCATTGCCCATGATCCAACGGCCCTCATCAATCCAATAGGTTTAATAAAATTGTCCAAAAATGACACAAACCCTAAAAACATATATCATCATCCTCGTACCCTCCCCCGTCTCCAGCCGCCACCACCGTCTCCGCCACT
>NW_017679084.1:2173-18408 GCF_001879085.1 Nicotiana attenuata
TTAGTGTAAGTTTCTGCATTCTTAATGCAGTAACTTGGGCAACAAGCCACAACTTTAGGATTAATATGCAATTTCTGAAATAAAAAAGGGGGGAAAATGGGGAGTGAGTTCCAGAACATTCTGCCCTCTTCCTTGCCTATAAAAAGCAGGCCTAGTGCCTTGATTTACAAGTTTGAACAATCTGAAAAAAATTCCCAAAAGTTTTGGAACTCTCTGAAAATTCCCAAAGTTTGGAAGCCACAAAAAAAATTCCCCCCAAAAATACTCTTCAAGTTTCATAGATCTGAAATTTGAATTTCAAATCCAAACTCTTTAGATCTTATATTCTGCCCCAAAAATAAAAAAACAAACAGAAAAATACAATAGAAAATCAAAAAGAGCACTGTTTCATCGTATTTTTTAGGTTAATTGGAGTTTTAGGCATTGATTCTAGTTCCAAGCTTGATTCTTATCACTGAAACTTTAGAAGTGGTTTAGCTTCAATTTCGAGTTGAATTTGGGTCGTTTGAGTCAAGTTTTGGTGTGTTTGCTGGTTATATGGTTTGCTGGATTTCGTTTGCATTTTGAACCTGGGTTTGAGGCTGATTTTGAGCTGTTGTGACATGCTGTTTGCCTTTAGTTCAACAAATTGCTGTTGACCCTCCTCTTCTCCTTTATGTCATTGTAATCTAGGTATTTTCTCATGCTCAAGTGATGCTGAAGATTGCCTTCACCTGTAGACCACAAGTTTGAAGTATAAATGATAAAGGAATACATGCTTGCAATTGAACTTTACTGTTATTGCTTAGTTTAGACTTTTCGTGTGACTGATTCATTTGAACCATAATTTCAGTGGTATTAATGAGAATACGGACTGTCAATGGATTGTTAATAGATTATTAATGGATTTTCAGTACTAGTTCGATTATCTAGAGCTGTGTTGGACTTCAGTGTGTGTTTAAGCACAGTTAATTAAGCTGACATTGGATGTTTAAATCCCTGTTATCGCATGTCCATAGTTAGATATTCATTGATGTGCAAATATCTAATATTCATTGTGTTAGTTTTGATTGGAAATGTTCTGTACGTAGAAGTGCCCTTGAAGTCGTATATTTCCCTTTTGTAATCAATAATTGGACATCTGATTGTTAGGAGCAGTTAACAGAGAGTCAAATATAGTGTCATATGAATCTGAGGATTAAATTGGAACAATATGGACTGATACGTTGGACCGCTAGCCTGACTGATTGTGCCTCGAATCAATATTAACAAAAAATCAATTTCAAAGTCAACTACTTCTTAGATTAACCCAACATTTGGTTGATTTGGTCTTTGATTTAAATACATATATGTAACAGCCCGTTAAGATGTTAGCCAGTCCAAAAATGAAACTGGTATCCGCTATTGGGCTTATCACAGGCCCAGGCCACTTGACCCTCTGCAATCAAAATTTGGACCTCTTATTGGGTTGTTCTTCATGGACTTGGTTGAATCAGTCTTGAAGCCCAAACGTGCCGGAGGCTATAATTCCCTTAGGTTCATTAAGTCTAGTTTGTAACATCGGTTCTCGAGTTAAGTAGCAGATTCAAATTAAGAGGTTTATTCCTTTTGTTTGAACCCGGACTTGAACTTGGGGCCCGGATGTTATGACATTAATTAATTAGGACTTTTTCCTTATTATTAGATACAAAAATAGAAAATCATAGGTCACTTTAGTTTGGCCTTTAAATAATAAAGTGAGATGAGCCTCGCCAAACAAAACACACAAATTGCGGGGCCCTCATTAAATGCTTATATCAAAATACTTAGAATCCGGGCGTGCCGTTTAGTGAATTTCGCGGCCTCCCGCAAAGTTAATAACCCGTTAGTCGCTTTAGGCACGTTTTTAATAATTTTACCTTCTTAAATACGGGTGTGCATTTCATGCAACCCAAATCCAAATCCCAAAATGTTGAATAAGAATCTGTCGAGGATCCGGGTGCATTTCATGTGACGTGATCCGAAGATACGTTTTTAAACGACGTTCACTTTCTTAAAACATTTTAACTAAAAGCGGTAAATAATTATAAAATTGCACTATAGGTTTGAACATGTATAAAAATCAAATTTTTAGCCATTTATAATAATTTAAGCGACCGTGCTAGAACCACGGGATCCGGGGGTGCCTAACACCTTCCCTCGGGTCAACAAAATTCCTTATTCAGAATTTCTGGTTCGCAGACTCCAATTGGGAAGTCGACAATTTTCCTCGATTTGGGATTTAAGTTAAACCGGTGACTTGGGACACCAAAAGCCAATCCTATCCCAAGTGGCGACTCTAAAAATAAATAAATAATCCCATTTCGAATAATGTCACTTTAAATGGAAAAACTCCCCTATACATTTATCCCTCGGTGTAGGTGTGTAAAAAAGGAGGTGTGACAGCTCTGGCGACTCTTCTGGGGAGACGAACCCAGAATTCCGATTCAGGGTTCAAGAATTCGAGCTTAGTATAATTGTTGTATTTGGCTTTATTTGATTTTTCTACATGTTCCATGCTATATGTGCTAAATGTTTTACCGCTTTGATATTTGTTGAAATTGTATATATAAACTGTCGCTAATCCCTTCCTCTCTCTGAGTCTTCTACATCATGGAGAAGGGTGCACTTCGTGTAGCTTCTCTTCTGTTTAGAGTCTTTCCCAATTTAGAACGAGGTTTGGATAAGTTGCTAAGCCGGCGGAGCTTCTGTATCCCCGGTACGCTGCCTCCCCCTCGGCTCGAGTTGTCCGCTCGGATAAGCCAGGTCTTGACCAATAAACCTAGGGTTTAAACCTAGAAGAACAAAAACTCATGCCGGATCCCTAGTAGGACGTTTGTTTGCATCATGTGCATTTGACTTAGGGGACTCAACACAGGAGTTGGGTCCGTCTAGGACAGGTGACCTAAAATGAATTGACCATCCAGATGCATCTTACGTGCTACTTGCGCATTTATTTGCTCGGCTTTGCATGTTGACCGGCTTGTCTAAATGAGTGAAAATTATGATAATAAGCAGTTTTATGACTAAGTAAGGGTGACCATTTGTTTTGAAAAAACCCCAATGCCCAAATAGTACCGAAATGCTACCGGATTTTTGAAAAATGGGAAAAGGAAAATATTTGGAAAAATAGAAAGAAAATTGTTGTTCAAAATAGTTTTGATTATGGCAAATTTGACCGAACTACGAGGGTCTGATTCTCACCGGATGTGAGATACGTAGGCAAACCTCATCGGTTCCGACCCTAATTTTCAAAAAATTCAAAAATATTTTCTTTCAGTTCTTTCTTTAGAAATCTTTCCTTAGAAAATTCAAAAAAAAAAAAAAAAAAAACTTTTTAAACTCAAAAATGGTTTCCTTTTTTTCTAATGAACTTTCAATGACTAAAAAAAAAAAGAAAAATCAATAAAAATCAAAATCCAAAATACAGGTTTCCTTCATTTTGAAGTATTTTTCCAAAAATCCAAAAAAATCAGAAACAAAAATCCAAAAATACTTTTTTCTTCTTTAGAAGTCTTTTTTTTTTTTGCAAATGTCAATAAAAATTTTGAAAAAAAATTGAAGTCCAAAAATATTTTTGCTTTTCCTTAGAAGTACTTTTGTAAATAAATAAAAGCTCAGAAATTCAAAACATTTTTCTTAAAGAAGTCGCTCTTTCGAAAATTAAGAGGTTACATCCAAAATCCAAAAATATTTCTTTTTTCCTTAGAAAAGAGAAAACAAATGAAAAACTCAAACAAAAAGTATTTTCTTTTTACTTTTAAAATTTCCAAAGTTCAAATCAATTCCCAATCTGACCGAACTATGCTGGTTTGATTCTCACCGGATGTGAGATATGTAGGCAACCCTCATCGGGTCCAACCATCCTTTTGCAAAAATAGCCAAAAAATACCAAAATTTTAATTTTTGTCAAATAAGTCGGGTGATGCCATTCTTGTTTTAAAATAAGCCGAATGTCCCCAAAAAGGACGCCGGAAGGCTGTTTTGCAAGAACAACCACCTGAGTTATTTTAAATGGTTTGCGGGCACAACCTTAAAATCGTCCTCCCAGAAGTGCTGAAAGGTCGTATCTGCAAAACCGAGTCTTTGTTTTGCTTAAATAAAATTTTTGAAAAAATAGTCACTTTTCCTTTTAAGGCCACTTTTCCTGTTAGGTCAAAATAAATCATTAAAATACTCCCGAGATGTCTTTCTTTCATAACTAAAAAAAATAAAAAAATACATATTATTGAGTCCGAAAATATTTTTGCTCAAAAATCCAAAATATTTTTCGTAAACGTCCCTTTTCCGAAATTAAGAGACAATTTTCAAAATAAAAAAAAATAAATAAAAAAAATAATAAAAAATATTTCTTTTTACTTCTAAAAATTCCCAAAGTTCCAATAAAAAGAAAAAGAATTCTTAGAAATCTTTCTTTCAAAAAAAAAACAGCAAAAGAAAAATCAAAATAAAAAATAAAAAAATACATATTTCTTTCAAAATTCCAAAAAAAAGAGTTAGTTTCTTTACCTTATTTGCAAGAACTACGCTTGGTCTGATTCATGCGGGGCCATGATACGTAGGCAATCTACATAAGATTCGACCGTAACCCTAAGAAAAAGAGAAAAAGAGAAACGCAAGGGAAATAAATGACAGAAAAACAAGAGTGAAAAAAAAGGGAAAAGAAAAAAAAAGAAATGCAAAAGAAGAAAATAAGGCGTTGAGAGAAAAACTATGGCCAAAGAAAAGAAAAAGCAGAAAATGAAAACAAAGAGAGATGAGGAAAAGAAAATGAGAAAAAACAAAAAGAGAAAGAAAAGCGAAGGGAACAAGAGAAAAGTCGGGATGACGCATGCAACCGAAGCAAACATGTAGATATTCATTTAACTGTATAGGTGCATCACACTCCAATGTGCAGTTAATTATCTGTTATTTGTTCACACTAACCGTTGTTGCTGTTAATTCCAGCTTAGCTTTTAGAAACGGTGGTTGGTTGTGGTACGCTGGCATCACATCAATACTTCACCAGATCAAGAGGTAGCACAAAAATGTCTACAGAGATGACCCTGCCTGCAATTCCCATATCCGAAGACAGCCCTATCTCGGGGGTCCCGGCCTCTGAGTCCCTTACAGCTGAAGAAAATCGGGTATTGCGCCTGCGACTCATGGAAATGTGGGATGCTTGGAACAATGGAAAGGAACCCCCAAGCACCATCCCTGGATTCCGGGAGCTATTTCCTAGATCCGGGGGCACCTCCAATATCCCCATCAGTCACCCTCATACTCCGTTGGGATAACCTACCATGACCGCTCACTTCATCGGAACACCTTCTGAGGTCCTCCCCCAGGTGTTCCCAATAGGAGCAGCTCCTAACATCTTCACTGCTCCACCATGCTCTGCTACAACACAACCTTCACTGCCAAGGCCCGCCTTTGATCCTTCGGCCTTCACTTTCCAAAATCCCATCTTTCGAGCAGATCCTCCTCAATATCCCACATACACTTACCCTCAGCCACCGCCATTTGAGCTTACACCAGGGCAAGATAAAACTCCCAAAGCTCTGGAGCAGGATGAGATGGCAAAGAGAATGAGAAGCCTCGAGCAGAGCTTAAAAAATATGCAAGGCTTGAGTGGGCAAAAGAGTGTCTCCTATACAGACCTATGTATGTTCCCGCATGTACATTTGCCGTCAGGGTTCAAAACACCAAAATTTGAGAAGTATGACGGACACGGTGACCCCATTGCTCACCTAAAGAAGTATTACAATCAGTTACGGGGAGCCGGTGGCAAAGAGGAATTGTTGATGGCGTATTTTGGAGAAAGTTTAATCGGCATTGCCTCAGTGTGGTATATGGACCAAGACGTGTCACGTTGGCATATTTGGGACGACCTTGCCAGAGACTTTGTCAGGCAATTTCAGTACAATATAGACATTGCGCCGGACAGGAACTCCTTGGCTAATCTAAAGAAGAAACCCTCAGAAAGTTTTCGAGAATATGCAATTAAGTGGCGCGAACAGGCGTCAAGAGTGAAGCCTCCAATGGATGAGGTAGAAATGGTCACTGTATTTCTTCAGGCCCAGGAAGCGGACTATTTTCAGAACATGATATCGGCGATGGGCAAACCTTTTGCAGAGGCGATTAAGATTGGTGAAATGGTGGAGAATGGTCTGAAGACAGGAAGAATCTTGAGTCAGTCGGCCATTAGGGCAACCTCCCAAGCCATCCAAGGCGGGTCTGGAGGAATGGCCAAAGGTAATAAGAAAGAAGAAACGGTTATGGAAGCCTCAGGGGCAAGGAGACACCGGGCTCCTAGACCCATGTTTTCTGAGAGAACCTCTCAACACTACTACCCTCATCTTGACATGGCTTATGCCCCACAACCATATGCGGTCATGAACGCTCAACCCTTTGCCCGACCGCAGCCACATGCCAACAGAAATCAACCTCCATTCCCAAGAGATCAGACTCCCCACCAGAACCACTATAATCCCCGACCTCCGCAGAATAACTTCCATCCTCGAGAACCACCCAGGAGACCAAACATTACCCCAATTGGTGAATCTTACTCTAGTCTATTCCCGAAGCTTGTCCAAATGGGTCTGCTGCAGCCGGTCCCTCAGAACAGACAAAACCCGACATCGCCTGCCTACAGAGCTGGTGTCAGGTGTGCATACCATTCAGGGGCAGAAGGCCATCATACAGATGACTGTTGGACTCTGAAACAAGCGGTGGAGAACTTAATAGAGCAAGGGAAAGTTGTGTTGAGGGATGAGGGTGTCCCAAATGTGACCAATAATCCGCTGCCCGCTCACAACAACGGGCCAGTAATCGGGATGATCTGTGAGGACAGAGAATTCGATCCAGCCTTAAAAGCTATAATTGCTATCGCCAATGCAGAAAGAAAGCCCAAGGTGTCCCCGAAGCAAGAGAAAGGGGAAAAGAAGAGCCAAATCACCAAGACAGAACCAGAAAAGGAAGTTGATTTGAAAAACGAAACACAAATGTACGTACCCAAGCAAGCCTATGTGGTGCGGGGGACAATCAAACCACCTCGGCTGAGTGAGCCAGTGGTTATTAGACGCGTACCATAGAAGCCTATGACGAACCCTGCTGCGGTACCATGGAATTATCATCAGACGGTGGTTACGTACAAGGTTAAAGAGATCTTGGGAGAGCTGCTAGAAAACCCCCCTGTGGAGGAATATTCGAACGTAGAGGAAGTAAACAATGCCGCTAGGAGGCGTTTCCCGCTTAAGAAGCCTGTGAATGCTGAGGAAGCCGAAGTGTTCTTTCAAAAAATGAAAATGGCCGATTATGAGATGGTACATTTGTACGAAACTTTTGTCAAGCCTAAGTACAGTAAAAAGGAAGATGATGAGGTGTTCACGATTGAAGAAAGTGAGGAAATACGTGGGGCAATGAGGAGAATGCTCTACGAAGCCCACATGGTCCAGCCGGGGGAAGGGACTAGCACCGCTGAGGTGCTCTACACGGGACCAGATGCTAAACTCCAAAACTGGAAGGCTACGCCATTCCCGATCAGGCGGGAGTCCCGGTAGACTAGCCCTGTCACCTTTTCTGCATCTCGAGTTATTTCAGGGTGTAACACGGATGTTTCTTTTAGTTTCTTGTCTTTAAATTCCTCAATGTGAACCCTGTTATCTTCAAAATTCCAAGAAATGAAATCAATATTTCATCGTTCATTTTTCTTTATTCTTTCTGATTTGCTATTTTTTCTCCTTCATGTCCTCTCTTTAGCTCTAATAATGCAGCTTTAAATAACATGACATGCTTGCGGACTTCATGCCTAGATCCCAAAACACTGTCAGATTTCGAAATCATGAATCAAGAGTCAAAATGCAAAGAAGGTAACCTTGAGGAAATAAAACAAAGAATTGGAACAATTGAAGGAAAATTGGTTCGCGGGTTGGAAAGGTCCATACATTACAACAAAAGAGTGTGTTGTACCCAGGGCATATCCGGGCAGTTGTACCAACAAAGAATGGCCCGCGCTTACAACAAGAAGGTGCGTCCCAGGAATTTTGAAGCGGGAAAACTCGTGTTAAGACGCGTTCTCCCTCATGACCAGGAAGCAAAAGGAAAATTTGCTCCTAATTGGAAGGGTTCATACATCATCCGGAAAATATTGCCGAGAGGAGCATTGTATGTGGGAGATATCGAAAGAAATGACCCCGAAACAGCTGTGAATGCGGATGCGGTAAAAAGGTACTATGTCTAGACCTTCTACGATGACGACTTTGTCCAATTGAGATGACGAAGGCTTTCATTTCCGCTACCCAAACACTATCAACCCTTTGAAAACCCATTTGAGCCGGTTACCTCCTTGGTACCCTCTTTGGAATCCGAAAGTAATATTGAAAAAAAAAGAGAAAAAAAAAGAAAACAAAACAAAACAAAAACAAAAAACAACCAAACACAAAATAGTTTACCTGNCACGACCGGTAACCCTTCATAGGTTCTTGGATTTGTTGAACATCAGCCGGGATATTCAAGACCCGCACCTGGCGAAAGGGTATTGTACATTGCATTTCTTATACCACCGGTATGGTAACCCCAAAGGTTTCGAGGAACCCAACACAGGATTGACACATGCTGGAAATAAAGACAAATGGGAAGCCCGGCGGGGATTAGCCTTCATAGTAGCCTTTTTGGGAGTGGTGATTTGTCCAAGAAAAGATGGTCACATAGACCTCGGCCTGGTAGGGATGCTAGATGTTACCATGGAAAAACCTACTAGCACAGTGGTTCCCCTGATTGTAGCAGAAATGTACCGAGCCTTGACCAAATGTCGGGAAGGGGAGAAATTCTTTCAAGATTGAAATTTGCTCTTACAATTGTGGATACAGGAACACCTCTGTCACCGCACAGGCTATATGAACTACGGTTTAACCGGATTGAGTTGTATTGCAGAATTCGAGACCCGGGTGACGGGTATTGAGTTCCCTGAGGACACTGAGGCCTGGTCCTCATGTTTAAGATCCTTGACCGCAGATAAAGTTGAATGGGCTTATGGATGGCTTCCTGCTACTGAAGCTGTATACACATCAGCAGAGGTCCCTTATATTCTTTTGATGGGTATTCGAAGCATACAGCCTTATGCTCCTTACCGCGTTTTGCGACAATTTGGAAGATTCCAGACAGAGCACAACGATGAAGACCTGAGTGGGCAAGTCATCGAGTTAGGCCCGAAAGCTGCATTCCCTGAAGGCAGAGTCCGAAAGATATGGAATGAGTGCAGGTACCTTGAACCCAAGACTATAGTACAGGACCGAGCCAGAGGTGAGGTAGATCCCAAATACTTGGTCTGGTTTGGTAAAAGATTTCAAATTCCTGAGAGACCCGCCAAAAGGCCACATGTACAACAATTCACTAACGAGGCCCAGGTGCAATGGGATTGGTTGGCCAAGGAAAAGGAGTACAGGGCCCGAATAGGAGCATTGGAAAAACAGGTTCAGGAGCTTCGGTTTGAAAACAGCTTGCAAGCCGCAGCTGATGAATGTGATAAAAAGAAATTGGCCCAGGAGAATGAAGCTCTCAAGGCCCAAATTCAGCAAATGAAAATAGATGCCAGGAATCGAGAAAGAAGTCTATCCGACGAGAGATTGATAAAAGGGTTAAAGATACAAGTCCTGGACTGTCAGGAAGAATTGAAAAAATCCGAGGGGAACATGGCAAGACTTCGGGCACAATGGGCAAAGAAGACTGAGGAAAGAGCCCAGTTTGTACAACAAATGAAGAGGAACTATGAGGTAACCATTGCTAACATGAAAAGAAAAATGAATACTCTTGAAGAAAAGGCAGCTCGGCGGGACAAAGAATTTCAGGCCGAGAGGGAACAGTGCTATGGGTTAATCGCTGAGATGGAAAAGGAAATAAAATTGTTACAAGACCTTCACTTCTAGGATTCTCAGGTGCTAGAGGCTCGTACCCAACAGATAAGTCGACTACTCCAAGAAAAGGGCCAAATCAGGGAAAGAATCAGAAGCATTGCCAACTATATTGTCATGAACTGTCAGGCTGGTGAGCGGATGGGTCGTACCACGTTCTTTGCCTCCGTGATGATATTTGTTCGCCAGGTCATGAATGATCTGGATCAGTTGCAAAAGGGTCTTGCACGCAGGCCCGCGGCGATGCCGAGTGATGCCCCGCGGGCCCCAGGATTTGAAGCTTTGATGTATGCTTAGATAATCGAGTCTGTATTTTTGCTTTTGAGTCTGGTTTTTGTACTTTCCTTTTTCCGAAGAAAAACAAATAGTCTAGTAGCTTTGTAATCGCAGTTGTTATTAATAAAAATTTTGAAAATTCCCAAAAAAAAATTGTTTCTTTATTTCTTGCATTTATGTTGGCATTTATTGGCAAGAACTAAGCTTGGTCTGATTCATGCGAGGTCATGATACGTAGGCAATCTCCATAGGATTCGATCGTAACCCTAAGAGAAAAAAAAAAGAAAAAAAAAGGGGGAAAGTACGAAGGAAGGAAAGAAAAGAAAAACAAGAGAGAAAGAAACGCAGAAAGAGAAAATAAGGAATCGAGAGAAAAAACCATGGCAAAGAAAAGGGAAAAGCAGAAAAGGAAAAAGAAAAATAAGAGACAAACAAAAAGAGAAAGAAAAGAAACAAGAGAAAAGCTGGGATCACTCATGCAACCGAAGCAAACATGTAGATATTCATTTAACTGTATAGGTGCATCACACTCCAATGTGCGGTTACCTATCTGTTATTTGTTTCAAAACTAATCGTTGTTGCTGTCCGTTTCCAGCTGAGCTTTTAGAAATAGTGGTTGGTTTGTGGTAAGCTGGCCTCACATCGCTATTTCACCATATCCAAAGGAAATATAGAGATGTCATCTGAAATGACTCTGCCTGCGACGGCCCCATCTCGGGGGTCCCGGCCTCTGAATCTTTTACAGCTGAAGAAAATCGGATCTTGCGCCTGCGATTGATGGAAATGTGGGATGCTTGGAACAATGGAAAGGAACCTCCAAGCACCATTCCTGGATTCCCAGAGTTATTCCCTAGATCTGGAGGTGCTACTACTGTCCCTATCAGCCACCCTCATACTCCTTTGGGACAGCCTACCATGACCGCTCACTTCATCGGAACACCTTCTGAGGTCCGCCCCCAGGTGTTCCCAGCAGGAGCAGCTGCTAACATCTTCACTGCTCCACCATGCCCTGCTATAACACAACCTTCACTGCCAAGGCCTGCCTTTGATCCCTCAGCTTTCACCTTCCAAAACCCTGTCTTTCCAGTGGATCCTCCTCAATATCCCACATATAATTACTCTCAGCCACCACCATACGAGCTTACACCAGGGCAAGATGGCAAAGAGAATGAGAAGCCTCGAGCAGAGCTTGAAAAATATGCAAGGCTTGAGTGGGCAAAAGAGTGTCTCCTATACAGACCTATGCATGTGCCGCATGTACACTTGCCGTCAGGGTTCAAAACACCAAAATTTGAGAAGTATGACGGACACGGTGGCCCCATTGCTCACCTGAAGAAGTATTGCAATCAGTTACGGGGAGCCGGTGGCAAAGAAGAGTTGTTGATGGCATATTTTGGAGAAAGCTTGATTGGCATCGCTTCAGAATGGTATATGGACCAAGATGTCTCGCGTTGGCATATTTGGGATGATCTGGCCCGAGACTTTGTTCGACAATTTCAGTACAACATAGACATCGCGCCAGACAGGAACTCTTTGGCAAATCTTAAGAAAAAGCCTTCAGAAAGTTTCCGTGAATATGCAATTAAGTGGCGCGAACAAGCGTCAAGAGTGAAGCCTCCGATGGATGAGGTAGAGATGGTCACTGTTTTCCTTCAAGCCCAGGAAGCAGACTATTTTCAGAATATGATGTCCGCCATGGGCAAGCCCTTCGCAGAGGCAATAAAAATCGGAGAGATGGTAGAGAATGGGCTAAAAACAGGTAGAATCTTGAGCTAGTCAGCCATAAGAGCAACCTCCCAAGCCATCCAAGGCGGGTCTGGAGGAATGGCCAAAGGCAAAAAGAAAGAAGAAACAGTGATGGCAGCATCGGGAGGAAGAAGATACCGGGCTCCTAGACCGGTATTCTCTGAAAGGACCCCTCAACATTACTATCCTCATACTGATATGGCTTACCCTTCCTCACTTTATGCGGTCATGAATGCTCAACCCTTCGGCCGACCGCAACCACAAGCTAACCGAAATCCACCTCCATTCCAAAGAAATCAACTTCCTCACCAGAACCAATATAATCCCCGACCACCGCAAAATAACTTCCGCCCTCGGGAACCACCCAGACGACCAAATTTTACGCCGATTGGTGAACCTTGCTCCAGTTTGTTCCCGAAACTCGTCCAGATGAATCTGCTGCAGCCTATTCCCCAAAACAGACAGAACCCGGAATCTCCAGCTTATTAACGAGGGGTCCATTGTGCCTACCATTCAGGAGCTGAAGGGCATAGTACCGATAACTGCTGGACATTGAAGAAAGTTGTGGAAGATTTGATTGAACAAGGAAAAATAGTGTTGAGGGATGAGGATGTCCCAAATGTGACCAATAATCCGCTGCCCGCTCACAACAACGGGCCAGTAATCGGGATGATCTGTGAGGACAGAGAATTCGATCCAGCCTTAAAAGCTATAATTGCTATCGCCGATGCAGAAAGAAAGCCCAAGGTGGCCCCGAAGCAAGAGAAAGGGGAAAAGAAGAGCAAAATCACCAAGACAGAACCAGAAAAGGAAGTTGATTTGAAAAACGAAACACAAATGTACGTACCCAAGCAAGCCTATGTGGTGCGGGGGACAATCAAACCACCTCGGCTGAGTGAGCCAGTGGTTATTGGACGCGTACCACAGAAGCCTATGACGAACCCTGCTGCGGTACCATGGAATTATCATCAGACGGTGGTTACAGGAGAGCTGCTAGAAAACCCTCCTGTGGAGGAATATTCAAACATAGAGGAAGTAAACAATGCCACCAGAAGGCGTTCCCGCTTAAGAAGCCTGTGAATGCTGAGGAAGCCGAAGTGTTCTTTCAAAAAATGAAAATGGCCGATTATGAGGTGATACATTTGTATGAAACTTTTGTCAAGCCTGAGTACAGTAAAGAGAATAAGGTTTTCATGGCTGAAGAAATTAAGGAAATGCGTGGGGCAATGAGGAACATGCTCTACGAAACCCGCATGGTCCAGCCGGGAGAGGGCACTAGCACCACTGAGGTATTATACATGGGACCAAGCGCCAAGCTTCAAAACTGGAAGGCTACGCCATTCCTGATCAGGCGGGAGTCCCAGTAGACCCGTCCTGCTACTTTTTCTGCATCCCAAGTTATTTCAGGGTGTAACTCGGATGTTTCCTGTAGTTTCTTGTCTTTAATTTCCCGAATGTGAACCCTGTTATCTTCAAAATTCCAAAAAAATGAAATCAAAACTTCTTCGTTCATTTTTCTTTCTGATTTTGCTATTTTTCTCCTTCATTTTCTTCTCTTTAGTTCTAATAATGCAGCTTTAAATAACATGACATGCTTGCGGACTTCATGCCTAGACCCCAAAACGCTGTCAGATTTCGAAATCATGAACCAAGAGTCGGAATGCTAAGAAGGTAACCTTGAGGAAATAAAACAAAGAATTGGAACAATTGAAGGAAAATTGGTTCGCGGGTTGGAAAGGTCCATACATTACAACAAAAGAGTGTGATGTACTCGGGGCACATCCGGGCAGTTGTACCAACAAAGAATGGCCCGCACTTACAACAAGAAGGTGCGTCCCAGGAATTTTGAAGTGGGACGGCTCGTGTTAAGACGCATTCTCCCTCATCACCAGGAAGCAAAAGGAAAATTTGCTCCTAACTGGAAGGGTCCATACATAATCCGGAAGATATTGCCAAGAGGAGCATTGTATTTGGGGGATATCGAAGGAAATGATCCTGAAGCAGCAGTCAATGCAGATGCAGTAAAAGGTATTACGTCTAGGCCTCATGTAGTGACGGCTTTTGTGCAATTGAGATGACGAAGGCTTTTCTTCTCGCTATCCAAACACTATTAACCCCTCGTAAACCCATTTGAGCCGGTTACCCTTCTTTGGCTACCCTCTTTGGAACCTGGAAGTATTATCGAAAGAAAAAAAAGAGAAAAAAAAAGAAAAAAAAGGAGAAGAAAAAGAAAGAAGAAAGAAAGAAAAGAAAAAGAAAATTTGATGAAAGGAAAAAGAAAAGAAAAGAAAAAACAAAAACAAACAAAAACAAAAAACAAAAACAAAAACAAAAAAATATTTTCCTGAACTACGTTTGACTTGATTCCGAAAGGATACGTAGGCAGCCTCTCGCTGAGGTTCAGTCACACCAAAACAAAAGTTCCAATTTCCCCAAAAGATGAAACTGGGGAAGATGATATAATAGTTCGGCCATGAATCCGCCGAAATGGTTCCAAAGTTGTAGTTAAGCCCAAAATCCTTTTTACCCCAAAACCTTGTCCAAGTCCTTCCGATCAATTGACAAAGACATAGAAGTGGCAAACGTCATTGTTGGAATCTGATACAATTCAAATTGAGAGAAATAAAATGAGAGAGTCTTATCAGTGAAAACCTTCGAGCACCATAAGACAATGGTAAGTAGAGAAACTGAAAAAGAGAGAGTCCGCTTAGTGAAAACTCGCAAAGAGCAACTATCGGGCGACGGTGAGAAGAGAAATGAGAGAGGTCGATTGGCGAAAACCCGCAAAGGGCGCTGTCGGCCGAAAAGAAGACATCTCATCACTGAAAGAGTCCTGGCAAGGTTCCCTGGTTTTGAAATGCGGAACAATGGAAGCTGGAAAGTTTGTGTGGATCGGGCGTCCAGTCCAGGAAGCATGTTATGTTCATTTGAAGCCAGCATGCACCCCAGATAAGTCCTTCTTTTCCCCCGAAAGGGACGCTTCTCTTCAAACTCGTACGCTTGCCTTTTTTCATACTTCTCTTTGAGTCCTTTTCGGTTTAACACTGATTCCGAATTACTACAAAGAAAAGGTGGCAGGACCGGTTTCACAGGGCTCCGCCTGGCAAGAGCCGAAGAAAATACTCAGCCTCAGCGGACGCGTCAGTCCAATCCCGATTGACCATGGTGGTTGATGCTTTCGAAGCAAAGACATTGGAAAAGAAAGAAAAAGGCAAAGGTCCTAAGGGCAGAATAAAGTAAAAGGGTTAGAGCCCACACGGGCGAGTCATCATGAAGTCCTAAGGCTGAACCCGGTCGGTTTGAAAAAGATTCACCCTCAATGCAAACGAGCAGCAAAGTTCTCAACAGAAAGGGGGCCGGGATCAAGCGATTGGGATGATCAAGGCCACAAAACCAACCACCTTTTCAAATTAACAAATTGTTCTTTGTTGAAAACAGGTTTTATTCAGAGCAACCGTGCAAGAAGCAGGTGCAACCCAAAAGAAATGAAATACGCAAGCGCTGAAACAGCTTTGCAGCAGGAAAACGACCAAAAAGGAAGTTTCCTCTCCCCAAATTCTTTCATGTGTTTTGCTAAATAAAAGGAAAACATATAAAGAGGAAAACAAAAGAAAAAAAGAAAGAAGAAAGGAAATAAAAATAAAAATTCCAAAAGAAAAATAAATTATTGTAGCATAGGATCCCATTCCTTAAATATCCCGGCCAAAAAACCGAGGATCTCCCGGCCAAAAAACCGAGGAGCTTTTTCTTTCCAAATCCCGGCCAAAAAAACCGAGGATCTCCCGGCCAAAAAACCGAGGAGCCTTTTCTTTCCAAATCCCGGCCAAAAAACCGAGGAGCCTTTTTCTTTCCAAATCCCGGCCAAAAAATCGAGGATCTCCCGGCCAAAAAATCGAGGATCTTTTTCTTTCCTAACCCCGGCCAAAAAACCGAGGAGATTTTTCTTTTCAAATCCCGGCCAAAAACCGAGTATCTCCCTACACAATCCTGATTTGATCGCTTAGATATGTGTCACAACTAACTCACGAAATTTTTCTAGTGAAAACTGGGGCAGAAAAATTTCGTTCGTTTGTTTGTTTTGGTGTCTTAAGCAAGGTCTAAACACCGAGGACACAGGAGTGACGAGACGACCGATGGGAATGAGTCTCAATCCAGAATAAAGAAAAGAGAAAAGACAAAAAGAATGAATTCAAAATGTTAAAGCAAACAAGGGTGCGGATTGCTCAAAATCTGATTGAAGTCACAAGCTCCGCTGATCCTGTTTTGACCCAATGTTGCATGAAGAGTAAACACCTGCAACTTGTGAGCATCAAGATTCAGATCAGG
>NW_017679085.1:0-10383 GCF_001879085.1 Nicotiana attenuata
AGGGTTCATAAGAAAACCTTTTGTAATCAGTCGCAACATTGAAGGAGTCAGAATCAATCAAGAAAGGGTCAAGATTCTACACCTCAACATATAAATAGCAAGGAATGAACAGGTATGCAGCGTCAAACATGTTGACACAAAGAAGCAACACAAACAAATAGTAGTAGCACGAATAAGCTAGGATTCAGTAGTAAAATAGATCTACTCGAAGCACAATAGTCAACAAAGTCAAGTAGTTACGCAGAATCAAAAGGGAAGAGAGCATAGAGAGTCAGAAACCAGTAAAGGTCTCACAGTAACAATAAGTGAGGAAAACCTTTTAAGAAATTAGGGCTTTAACAATAGTCAAGCTTAAGAGATGATAGGAACTCAGAATCAGATAAGTCAAACAAGGAAAAGAACATAATCGAACAAGTATACACTCAAACAAACAAGGATAGTTTCAGAACTCGGATAAGACCAAAAGACCTAGGGTTTTCAACATGCTGAATCAAATAGAAGGAAAGCATAAACAAGTTGTTTGAACATAGTGAAATCATGAAACAACACCAAAAAATCAGAGAAGCGGTCTTTAAAAAGAAGTTAAGAGAAACCCTAATCGTCGAAAAATTAAGAGTCACTTTGAATGAAATCGGAGAATCTTTGAAAAACACTTAAGAAGTTCATAGTAAGCACAAATCTAAGATAGATCTGAAAGAAAATTGAAAGGTCTTATAGCTAGGGTTTCAGAAAACCCAGAAAAAGTGAGAAAGACTTTGAAAGTTACCGATCTAGCTAGAAAAGTCAAATATCTGACTTGAACGGCCACGGATGGTCGGAGAAAGACCAGGGATGGCTGGAGAAAGGCCATGAATGGATGTTGAGCAAGGGCTGGACCAGATCTCTTTGAGATCTGGCCATGAAATCGCACAAACGGGTCACCATGAGATGCAGTAGGCCGGTATACACCTCAAACGGCCATATGAGACCATGGATTAGTTGGAGATTGAGGTGGATTAGGGTGGAATTAGGTGGCGGCGGCTAAGGTTCATATGAGGTTGCAGAGAGAATTGAGAGGGAAAGGGATTCAGAGGCAGTGAGTGATGAGAAATGATTTAGGTTTAGGGGTCGTTCAGGGTTAAAAATGGAAAGGGTCAATGCTGGCCGTTGATTTGAATGATCAACGGCCTGGATTGAATAGGGTATGTAGGGATCCGGGTTTGGGTCGGTTTAACTGAAATTGGGTCGGGGTTTAATTAGAATTGGGCTGGGGTAATTAGGGCCTGATTTGGGTTATAATTGTAATCCAATTTGGGCTAAAATTTAAATAGCCACTTTTCCCTTTTATTTTATAGAAATAGTAGATAAATTTCTGAAAACAAATTGAAAGGACTAAAATGATTTATAATATATAATTAACAATTTAAATATAGGATCCCATTTTATAAATATGAGACAAATTTAAACCTAAAAATGGCTAATATTGCAATTATGTGCAATTAACTTTAAAAAATACTGAATAAAATTGTAAAAATACGCAAAAATTACCTTAGCCATATTTTGGCATAAATATAAAGATTCAATAAATGAATCATCAAAAATAATAATCTTGAACATAATTATTGGAATTTTATGGATGTAAAAGGGAAATAAATCAATTTAAAAACCTTTAAAAATTATGAAAAAATAATAAAATATTTGGACATACATATATATATGTATATATATGATACTTTGAAAGTATTTTGCATATTTAAAATATATAGGGAAAAATTGGGTGTCAACAGCTGCCCCTCTTTACCCGGGAAAGATGAAAGAGTTTTCGGGTAAAGATATGATGGCCAATTTGACCGAACGGAATGGTTTGAAGAATTTGACCGTGCTCTGGTTCCTGAGCTGCCTACATATCCCTGGTCTTACAGGAATCAGGCCATATGTAGTTCAGGATCCGTCGGCGGAATATGCCGATAGAGGTTTTCCAAGAACGGACGCGATATTCAGGTTTGGGATGGATGGTTAAAGCCTAATAGGGATGCGAGAACTGGAGCAGGATCGCTCCTGCTGAGATAGCCGTTGCTCGCCGGTTTACCTGCAAATAAACAATACAAGCGTATATCGTGCGTAAATTTAAAAATGATGCAAGTTCCCGTTGGACCATGAATGTTGTCTTTGGACGGTTAAAATGACGTCCTTAGACCATGATGTCCTGGGCCATGAAGCGTATAATAAAGGATTCGCAGGCTATGAAGTGATGCTCTCGGGCTATGAGAATGATGCCTCTGAACTATGATGCCTTTGAATAATGATATGCAAGAGATTAAAAGAGGTCCTCGGGCCATGGCATAACGTTCTCGGTCTATGGAAATGGTGCCTCCGAACAATGACGCCTTTGGACAGTTTGGCGATCTTTCAGCCCATGAGATACAGTAGGTGGCGATCTTTCAGCCGATGCAAGATGTAAGGGCGGCGATCTTTCAGCCATGCAAAATGTTAATAAGGTGGCGATCTTTCAGCCATGCAGAATGCAAAGGTGGTGATCTTTCAGCCATGCAAAATGTAAATAAGGTGGTGATCTTTCAGCCATGCGGAATGCAAAGGTGGCGATCTTTCAGCCATGCAAAATGCAAAGGTGGCAATCTTTCAGCCATGCAGAATGCAAAGGTGGCGATCTTTCAGCCATGCAAAGTATAAATAAGGTGGCGATCTTTCAGCCATGCAGAATGTAAATAAGGGTGGCGATGTTTCAGCCGATGCAGGATGTAAATAAAGGTGGCGATATTTCAGCCATGCAGAAGGAGATAAAGGTGGCGATATTTCAGCCATGCAGATGGAGGTAGAGCTTAACCTCGGAAGGTAGAATGGTAGCCTTATGCAATGCAGGAAATGCAGATGGAGACAGTGCTTAGTCTCGGAAGGCAGAATGGTAGCCTTATGCAATGCAGGAAATGCAGATGGAGACAGTGCTTAGTCTCGGAAGGCAGAATGGTAGCCTTATGCAATGCAGGAAATGCAGATGGAGACAGTGCTTAGCCTCGGAAGGCAGAATGGTAGCCTTATGCAATGCAGGAAATGCAGATGGAGACAGTTCTTAGTCTCGGAAGGCAGAATGGTAGCCTTATGCAAGAGATGAAAGGCAAATAGTAATAAAATTTCTTAGCTGATGGCTGATAGCTGATTGCTGATTGTGATATTGTGGCTGCTGGGATATTGTATGCGGATAGAGACTGTGAATAGGTGTGACAGTTCTGAGAGTTGTATTCCTGAACAGTGTGAGTGTATAATATATGATTTTGCGACTTGGGTGCCTACATCCAAAGAAAAATCGTGAGTTTTGTAAACGGGAAAGGTTAGTTCGTGTCCCCGCGGGTTTTGCTTGCCCTGTTTGGCTTTGATCTGATGACATGGTATGTATCATAGGGTAGCGTTGCTGAACAAAGCGATTTCGATAATAAACATGCATGAGTTTGTTAAAGATATGACATAAGTATATATTTAAGAAATATTTTTTAGATGAACCGCCGACTGTGATGTGGTTCAGGACATTGCAACCTCTCTTGCTTCGGAATTTTGAGGGTCCTCCTCAAAATTCTGCCCCAGTTTACTGGGCTGCCGCTTCTGACGGTTGCTTGCGATGATAGGCTGAAGTTACTTCGGAATTTTGAGGGTCCTCCTCAAAATTCTGCTCTAGTTTCCGGGGGGGGGGGGGGGTAGGGAAAATTTTATTGAATTGTGACCGAACTCATAAGGCTGCCTACGTATCCCCTCTTAAACGGGAATCAGGTCAGACGTAGTTCAAATTACATCATATAGGAAAGCATAAGATTACACATAGCAACGCTTGACTGCATCTGAATTGATTGGTTTTGGCCAAACTTCTCCGTCCATTTCTGCAAGTATAAGGGCTCCTTCTGTCAAAACCCGATGAACCATGTATGGACCCTGCTAATTGGGCGAGAATTTCCCTTTGGCTTCATCTTGATGCGGGAAAATTTTCTTTAACACCAGCTGTCCCGGTGTGAACTGTCTCGGCTTGACTCTCTTGTTGAAGGCTCTGGACATTCTGTTCTGATAAAGCTGACCATGGCAAACTGCATTCATTCTTTTTCCATCTATAAGAGCTAGTTGTTCGTAACGACTCTTCACCCATTCTGCGTCGTCGAGCTCAGCTTCTTGTATAATCCTTAAGGAAGGAATTTCTACTTCGGCGGGAATAACTGCCTCTGTACCGTAAACCAGCATATAGGGAGTTGCCCCGGTTGATGTGCGAACTGTGGTGCGGTACCCCAATAAAGCAAATGGTAGCTTCTCGTGTCACTGCTTATGCTTCTCTATCATTTTCCTTAGTATCTTCTTGATATTCTTGTTGGCGGCTTCTACGGATCCGTTCATCTGAGGTCTGTAGGCTGTAGAATTCTTGTGTTTGATCTTGAAGGTTTCACACCTGGCCTTCATCAGGTCACTGTTGAGGTTGGAGCCATTACCAGTGATGATTGATTCTGGAATCCCGAATCGACAAATGATGCGGCCGCGGACAATGTCTGCCACGACTTTCTTGGTTACTGCTCTGTATGATGCTGCCTCGACCCATTTGGTGAAATAATCAATTGCTACTAGGATGAACCTGTGCCCGTTTGATGCGGCAGGTTCGATTGGTCCGATAACATCCATTCCCCAGGCGGCGAACGACCATGGTGAGCTTGTTGCATTAAGCTCATTGGGAGGTACCTTTATCATGTCTGCATGTACCTGACAGCGGTGGCATTTCCTGACATTCTGGATGCAATCCAATCCGTCTCCATAGTCATCCAGAAGTAACCAGCTCGGAGTATTTTCTTTGCCGAAACAAAGTCGTTCATATGTGGACCGCAGGTCCCAGCATGGACTTCTTTTAGATGCTTCTTTTGCGTCGACACACCTTAGTAATCCCAAATCCGGAGTCCTCCTATACAGGATTCCTCCGCTGTGAAAGAAATTGTTGAACAATCTTCGAAGTGTGCGCTTCTGAGTAACGTCTGCAAGTTCTGGGTATTCTCCTTTTGCCAAGTACTCCTTGATATCATGAAACCAAGGTTTTCCATCTGCTTCTGCTTCGACATGAGCACAGTAAGCTGCTGATCATGGATCTTTACTAGAATGGGATCAACGAAGTTTTTGTCCGGATGTTGTATCATGGATGACAGGGTAGCCAACGCATCGGCGAACTCATTCTGGATTCTGGGAACATATCGGAATTCTGTCTTTGTGAACCTCTTCCTCAACTCCTGTACATGATGCAGATAAGGGAGTATCTTGGAGTTCTTGGTTGCCCATTCTTCTCGGACCTGGTGTATGAGCAGATCTGAGACTCCAATTACTAGCAACTCTTGGATGTTCATGTCAATAGCTATCTTGAGCCCTAAGATGCAGGCTTCGTACTCGGCCATATTGTTGGTGCATGGGAACCTGAGTTTGGCAGACACCGAATAATGCTGACCGATTTCTGATACTAGGACTGCTCCTATGCCAACTCCATTGAAATTTGCTGCTCCATCGAAAAACATTCTCCAACCGTCATAGGATTCTGCAATATCTTCTCCTATGAATGCTACCTCTTCGTTAGGAAAGTACGTTTTCAGGGGTTGGTGTTCTCCATCTACGGGTTTTTCCGCAAGGTGATCTGCTAGTGCCTGTCCCTTGACTGCTTTCTGAGTTATGTAGACAATGTCGAATTCACTCAACAGGATCTGCCACTTGGCGAGCTTTCCGGTGGGCATGGGCTTCTGAAAGATGTATTTCAAAGGATCCATCCTTGATATGAGATATGTAGTATAGGCACAAAAGTAGTGCCTCAGCTTCTGGGCTACCCAAGTTAAAGCACAACAGGTGCGTTCTAACAGAGAATACCGGGCCTCATATGGAGTGAACTTTTTGCTGAGGTAGTAAATGGCCTGTTCTTTCTTTCCTGTCTCATCATGCTGCCCCAGGACGCAACCGAAGGCACCATCCAACACTGCGATGTAGAGTAACAGAGGTTTACCTGGCTCAGGCGGGACTAAGACTGGTGGAGTTGATAGGTATTCCTTGATTCTGTCGAAAGCTTTCTGGCATTCATCAGTCCATTCGGTGGCGACATCCTTCTTTAACATCTTGAAGATTGGCACATAGATAACTGTAGATTGTGCTATGAACCGGCTGATGTAGTTAAGTCTCCCCAAGAAACTCATCACGTCCTTCTTGTTCTTTGGTGGCGGTAGTTCTTGAATGGCTTTGACTTTTGATGGATCCAATTCTATTCCTCGGCGGCTCACAATAAACCCAAGCAATTTTCCAGCTGGAACCCCGAATGCACATTTTGCGGGATTCAGTTTTAGGTTGTACCTTCTCAGTCTATTGAAGAACTTCCTCAAATCTTCCATGTGATCAGTGGCTTTCTTGGACTTGATGATGACATCATCTACATATACTTCGATCTCCTTGTGTATCATATCGTGAAAAATGGTAGTCATAGCCCTCATGTAGGTGGCCCCTGCGTTCTTAAGGCCAAATGGCATCATCTTGTAGCAGTACATTCCCCACGGCGTAATGAAAGCCATTTTCTCAGCATCTTCCTTGTCCATCCAGATCTGATGATAACCAGCAAAACAATCCACAAATGACTGTAGCTTATGCTTGGCGCAATTGTCAATCAGGATGTGTATGTTTGGCAAAGGGAAGTCGTCTTTTGGACTGCCCGGTTGAGGTCCCGGTAGTCGACACAGACTCTAACATTCCCGTCTTTCTTCGGTACTGGCACAATGTTGGCTAACCACGTTCGATATTCCACTACCCTGAGAACCTTAGCTTTGACCTACTTAGTGACTTCTTCCTGGATTTTCAAACTCATGTCTGGCTTAAACTTTCTGAGCTTCTGTTTTACTGGCGGACAGGCTGGATCGGTTGGCAATTTATGAGCCACAATAGATGTACTCAGACCAATCATGTCGTCGTACGACCAGGCGAATATGTCCTCATATTCTCTTAGAAACTCTGTGTATTCTTCCTTTTCTGATGGTGACAAATGAACGCTGATTCGTGTTTCTTTGACGTTTTCTGCATCTCCCAGGTTAAAAATCTCAGTCTCGTCCAGGTTGGACTTAGGTCTATTCTCAAAATTCTCAACCTCTTTAACAATCTCTTCCAGTATATCATCTTCCTCTGAGTCTATGTCCGTTTGTTGCGTTGTCTCGTTGCATGTCACAGTCATTAGTTCATCAAGGTATGTAATAGTAACGCTGTATAAGTAAAGTAATGAGAGAAAATAATAAGAGTAAGATTTATAAGAAAACCGAAATGCTTTGATAAATTCCATAACTGTTTTTGAACATTGGAGCTCTTTCTTGCAAAAAATAAAAATGCGAAAGGAAAGTAAACTAGTAAAATAAAATAGTGCATGATGCTTGTTCAGCCTTGCTACCCCGAGGCTTGCCGGGCTCTGGTGGTTCTGATAGTCCAGTTATTGAGGCATTATCCTCTGCTTACAACTTGTATGGAAGGGCCTTCCTCCCCCTCCTCCTCGAAAATGACACAACAATCTATGTTATCGTCTTCCAGGAACAAATTCCTCACTGTTGCCAGTGCTTCCTCTTCTTTTGAACCGTAGATAACCTCGGCCGGTTGGAAAGTCTGCTCCAAACGGGGTATTGGCTGCTCCAAAGGATAGTAAGGACAACGCCATGGTGGCGACCGATCGTTGAATTCTTTTCAGGTATACTCATATCCTAATCCGAAAGTGGTGCCATGTTTCTTGAGCTTGATGGGCTTAGCGATTCCTTGGAGGTTTTTGCCAAGTCCCTTGCCAGGTTCATACCCGCTCCAGTTTAATATGCTTTCAATCTTGTTATCCCACCATTTGTCTTTATCAACGGCGTTGACTCGCTCGATGTGGTGGTAAGTTTCCCCGCCTATCCTTCTTCTTCCTCCAATTGCCGGAATGGTCTGGCGACTGTATATGCTACCGTCACCGTGAATGATCACCTCTTCGTAATTCCACTCAAACTTCACTGCCTGGTGTAGTGTTGACGCTACGGCCCCAGCGGCATGAATCCATGGTCATCCCAACAATAAATTGTAATATGCTGGCACGTCTATCACTTGAAAGTCAACATCGAACCAAGTAGGCCCCATTTGCAAACACAAGCTAATTTCCCCAATCGTTGACCTTTGAGAACCGTCGAAAGCTTTGATGGCCCCGTCCTTGATCTCATGCAGCCCTTTTCCCAATGTCCTGAGTGTTACCAGCGGACAAATGTTGAGACTGGACCCTCCGTCAATCAGGATCCTGGTGAGAAAATAATCTTCGCACTGCATGGTGATGTGTAATGCCTTGTTGTGACTCAATCCCTCCGGTGGCAGCTCATCTTCATGAAAAGTGATCTTGTGACTTTCCAATACTTGGCCTACCATGTTAGCCATCTCTCCGCCGGTGATGTTACTTGGTACATATGCCTCACTCAGCACTCTTAGCAAGGCATTTTTGTGTGCATCGGAACTTTGTAGCAAAGCAAGGATAGAAATCTGTGCCGGTGTTTTGTTCAGCTGATCAATGACTGAGTATTCTTTGGCTTGTATCTTTCTCCAGAGATCGTCGGGCCCAGTTTCAGTGATGGTTGGCCGACTAGAGGCCTGCTTGCTTGACTCAGCCAAATGTTCCGGGGTATAAACCCTGCCGGTTCTTGTCATACCCTGTGCCGCAACGGCTTCCCCGAACTTGACCTTCCCCTTTCTTCTGGCCTCGGCTGTGTAGTCCCATGGTATAGCCTTTGTATGGAACGGTGTTATGGCTGACATTGCCACTGGAATTGGTGTGGCTATCTTTACCCCGAACGGAGCAGGCCCCTTAGGCGGTAAAACTGCAACTTCAAAGGGTGTAGGCACGTTTGCTGGCGACTTAAACTCAACTTCAATCGACGCTGGCGTCTTTGCAGAGGATGGTGCTTCAAACTCGAGTGGCATGGACATGTTTACCTCGGCGTCCCCAGAAGGCTGAATCTGGACCACAATCGGATTAAGGGTGACTACTGGCTTCTTTGGATCGTCACCTTCTGTGATTAAACCAATTGATCCCTTGGGGTCCCAGTCGTCCTCTATCTCGATCATGTGAACACCTCCGCCCTTGTGGTCTGGCAGAGGGTTATTGCGGACATTTGGAGCAGGCTCCTTTGCTACAATGATCTTGTTGTCAATCAAAGTCTGGATCTTATCCTTCAGAGAGCGGCATTCATCAATGGTATGTCCTTTCATGCCGGAATGGTATGCACAGGATTTATTTGGATTGACCCACTGAGAAGGGTTTTCAGGTGTTATAGCAGGGATAGGGATGACATAACCAGCAGCTTTGAGCCTTTCGTACAGCTGGTCAATTGGTTCAGCAATGGCGGTATACTGTTTGGGAGGTCTGCGGTCAAAATTTGGTCGAGGTCTAGGGAAGCTTTGACGTGGGGGAGGTGATTGATAGTGGGATGGTTGGGTGTTGTAGGCTTGGTAAACATGTGCCGGTTGGGAGTATTTAGGTGAAGTGGGCTGATGTGCGGGAGTGGAGCTGATTGATAAGTGGGTGGTGGAGTATGGTAAGAGGGTGAGGGTGCTTGGTAGTTTGGAGTAGGTTGATATGTGGGTGGAGGCATTGGATAGGTTTGGTATTTGATAGGGGATTTGGTCCTCTGTGCAACCATTACAGCACCTACGTCCCTTTTCTTAGACGTACCACCAGATTGTAAAGCCTTATTGGTAGCCTGCAAGGCTTCAAAGTTCGTAACCATACCACTCTTGATGCCTTCCTCGATCCTTTCTCCTAGCTTGATGATATCAGAAAATTTATGATTCTCGATTAGCATCAGTCTCTCATAATTACTGTGGGTCTTGGGCCCGAACGAAGAATTTGTTCATTTGCTCTTCTTCCACAGCAGGTCTAACCTTAGCAGCTTCTGACCTCCATCGAGTAGCATACTCACGGAAGGTCTATGTGGGTTTCTTCTTCAAGTTTTGAATATAGAACACATCTGGTGCATTCTCCGTGTTGAACCTGAATCTGTCCATAAAATCGGACGCCATGCTTACCCAGCTTGACCACTTCTTCGGATCCTGGCTAATGTACCAAGATAAGGCGTCTCCCTTCAAGCTCCTCATGAAAAGCTTCATGCGGATCTTCTCGTCTCTTCCCACTCCGACCAGCTTGTCACAATATGTTCTCAAGTGAACCCTGGGATCCCCTGTACCATCAAACATTTCGAACTTGGGAGGTTTGTACCCCTCAGGAAGTTCGACATCGGGCTGTATGCATAGATCTTCATAATTTAGCCCCTCAATTCCTTTACTGCCTTCAACGCCTTGAATTCTGCTAGTCAACTTCTTAAGCTCTTCGGCTAGATTTCTGATGAGAAAGTCCTT
>NW_017679085.1:15901-18406 GCF_001879085.1 Nicotiana attenuata
ACCCATAAAAGCAGAAAATGAGAGTGCAAGCAATTGAATCGAAATCATGTTTAGAAGTTTCAGAAATGAGCAGGCTTCTTCAGCAACAGAACTCATGAGAAAACACGATAGCAAAGTAACATGCAATCACAGTAGAAGGATTCAAAGAACATAATGGCAAATACTGATAAGAACAGTAGAAGAAGCATGCTTAAGAGGATCTTTCAGGAGAAATTCAAACAAGGTTCAGTAGAAGAAAAAATAGCAAAACCTTAAGAACGCAGTAGGAAAAATATAGGCGAAACATAGCAGAACATAGTAGAAGAAAGTACGAGAACATAGTATGGAAAACATGGTAGCAGAACATACAAGCATGGAGCATATAAAACACAGTAAAAAAAGAACATACAAGAACGGAGTATACAAACTCAGTAGAAGAGCATACAAGAACAGAACACATACAAGAACATGGTAGATAAAACACAGAAGCACAATAGAGGCAAATAAACAAAAGAAAGGGGGAAGAGAAACGCTTAAACATTTTTTCAAAAAACCCTAGATCGGAAAGAAAGATTTTAAAAAGTAGTTTTCGAAAGAAAAGCTAGGGAAATCGTTCGAAAAACTCAAGGAGAGCACAGATATACAACGAATCTAAAGAAATCGGAGAAAACCTCGGAGAGTTAGGGTTTCAGAAAGACCCTAGAAATGAGAAAGGCTTTGAGAGGTCACCGATCTGAGTCGGAGAGGTTAGAACCAGGCTCAAACAACTATAGTACGCCGGAGCAAAGCCGGAGATGACCAGAGAACCTTAAATCGATAGAGGTCCGGGTGAAAACCTTCAAAGTCAGGCCTCGAATCTTCAGGTATCAAGCACATAGGAGCAATAGGAGGTGAGTATAGGATTCCCACAGCCTGAGAAGCCATGGATTCCGGTGGGTTTCACGGTAGGAGATGGTAGGAGACGATTAGGGTTCAGAGAAGGTTCGAGAGAGTTTGAGGGGGTGAAGGGATTCAAAGGCGGCGTCTTAGGTGAAATGATTTAGGGTTGAGGGGGTTTGGTAAATTAAAAAGGAATGGAGGGATCGTGGCCATTGATCATTTTGATCAACGGCCTGGATTTATTGGGGAGCCGGGCAGGTTGGATTAAATCGGGTCATGGGCGGGTAGTTTAGGAATTGGGACGGTCCAATTGAGATTGAAATAGGGTTAATTAGGGTGGTCGATTTGGGCTAAAATTGAAATAAATAGGGCTAGATTTTAAATAGCCACTTTTCCCTTTTTATTTTATAAAAATAGTAAAATGATTTCTGAAAACAAATTAAAGGTACTAAATTAATTAATAATATATAAATATTAAATTAAAAAAATACTGGAATCAAATTGGTAATTATAAACGCAATTAATTCTTAAAATAGGCTAATATTGCAATTATATGCGATTTAGTTTTAAAAATACTAAATAAGTTTGTAAAAATGTGCAAAAATTATCTTAGCTATATTTGGGATAAATATGAGAATAACATAAATTACTCACCAAAATGATAATTTGAGGAATAATTATTGGTTTTTGTATAGCTAAAATAGGGCAATAAATTGATTTAAAAAATCTTTTAAAAATTAGAAAAAATACTAAAACATTTGGACACACTTATATATGTAGACATATATTATTTTGAAAGTATTTTGCATATAAAAAATATACAGTGAAAAATTGGGTATCAACACCAATTAAGTTGAACTTACTATTATCTGCTTCTACAAACCTTCTACAGATTTCCTCACAAAAGTCTTTCCAAGGGATAGATCCATGGCTTACCTGGTATGAGAAGAACCAAGCCTCAGCCTTGCCCACTAGGTGAAGAACTGCAGCTTCGAGTTTCTATTGAGGATCCAACACCTGATTGTACTGGAAATATCGCTCACACCTTCGCAGCCATGAACAAGGGTCAGATCCAACCCCATCGAAGTACGGGAATTCGAATCTATGACTGAATTGACCCTTTCCATGCAAAGATTCTACTGAATCGCCATACTTATGCCGAGCTCCTGAGTTGTCTAGTTGCATTCCTTCTCTTGGAGAACTCCCCAGGATTCCATCGTGAGCAGGGAGAAACTTCTCCGTTAGCAGATCCAGCTTGCTGCTCAAGTCCTCAAACTTCTGGTTCGTCGAGGCCATGTTCTCCTGCAATTGATTCCCCACTCTTTTGATGTTTTCTTCAGTAGATTTTGATCTAGTCTCTGTAATTGTCATTTTCTTAGGGCCAAGAAAGAGCTCGGATACCAATTGTAATGAATTGTAAAGAAATTCAGAAATGAATTGTAATTGAGAAGATTAGCAGAAGTCAAATGGGATTTATTACCTCAATCAATCAAAGTACAATACATTGCCATGGGTACACTATTACAGCTTCAATGGAGTTTGTAGAGAAGAAGTAGAAACTAAGAAAGAAGAGGAAGAAAAATCGAAGAGAGAGAGAGAGAGAGAGAGAGAGAGAGAGAGAGAGAGAGAGAGAGAGAGAGAGAGAGA
>NW_017679086.1:0-18405 GCF_001879085.1 Nicotiana attenuata
ATTTCAATGCAAAGCCTAGCATATCTTCCTCTAAGGGTAGAGGAAGTACATGCATCAATCTTTAATAATCTACCAATTTTCTTACCAACTTTCTTTAAAATGAGACCATCATAGAATTCAGTTGGTAATTGTGGTAGTCGAATCCAAATGGATGCAAGGGATATTTTAGCCTCCGAAGCAATGAAGTTTGGAACCCATTTTTGGACTGAAAGAAAATGACCAAAAATAAACCAAGGGCCATTATGAAGTGCTTTAAGCATACTATCCTCATTATTGAACTTTGTAATGTAGAAGTCTGATCCTAGATCAATCAAAGGGAAATTTTCTTTAATTTTTCACAAATCTTGAATTTTTCTTTGAAGTATATGGTGTTGGATTCTTTTCCCTTGAAGCTTGATTATGGTTGAAAATCTCCATGGATGGTATATTCTTTGAAGGTCCTCCGGAGGTAATTGAACCCCTTGTATTTGATCCTGATCTGAGTGAGTGGGTTGATCTCCATTCACTTCATTATGTGATACATAATTTCCTTCAGGATTTGGATCAATGATCATGTGGATTTGATCTTCTTGCATTCCATCTATTAATTTTTGTTTAAAACTTGGGATCGAAGGGTCAGGCACCGTGGTGGATTGTGTTGTAACAATATCCGGTGGATTTGGAGGGATTAGATTAGGGGAGTTTGGAAGTTGCATAGTGATAATTTCAGAAGTTGTTTGAAGATTGGTAGGGGTAGTAATTTTCTTAGTGAGAAGGGAAAGTCTCTCTCTTTACAATCTGAGGATGTTTGATGATGTTTCGATTCCTAAGTAGGCTTTAATTTGTCTTCTATGATATTTAACTTAACTTAGTTGCCTAAACATTAGACTAATCCTTTCATATTATCCCTTGTTATTTAGAGTGTCAACAAATTTTGTTTGAGTATATTTTTATTACAAATTTTTATATTTTACAAATTTGTGACTTTAATTTTTGAATGTATAAAACAAAAATTTAATTCATTTATTTTTAAAAAGTAATGTTAAGAAATATCACGACGGTTTGGTGGATGCCGATCTAGTTTTTTTTGTTGTGATAATTGTTTTTTCCTACTGGAATAGTAATTTTTTAAGTAATGTTAAGAAAAAAGGTCTAAATTTACTCATATGCAATTTAAAGTTGCAAAATTTTTACTCTTTTTTATATTTTGATCCATTCATATCCTTATTTTTTGTAAATTATTTCGTATTTGCTTATCATAAAAAATATATGGATCGTATGTTTCAAAATAATGTACATTGTATGTTAGTATTTCCCTATCAGTACGATCAAGCATGTACATTAACACTTTTAGATTTTTTTTTTCTTCGAACACTAAATTAATGAATTCAAAATATATGTTTGAACCATGATAAGTTAATGTGTATTCTCATTTTAATTTCTGTTTAGTCCGTTTAAAAAAGAATGGCAACTTTTAAACTTTTTTTTTGGTAACTAACTTAATCTCAGAATGCAGATGGAGAAAGAGCTTAGTCTCGGAAGGCAGAATGGTAGTCTTATGCAATGTAGAGAATGCAGATGGAGGTAGAGCTTAACCTCGGAAGGTAGAATGGTAGCCTTATGCAAGAGATAAAAGGCGAATAATAATAAAAATTCTTAGCTGATAGCTAGTAGCTGATTATGATATTGCGACTGTTGGGGATATTGTGTGCGGATGGCAAATGCGAATAGGTGCGACGGTTCTGAGGGTTGTATTCCTGAACAGTATGAGCGTATAATATATGATTTTGCGACTTGGGTGTCTGCATCCAAAGAAAAATCGTGAGTTTTGTAAAGGGAAAAGGTTAGTTCGTGTCCCTGCTGACTTAGCTTGCCATGTTCGGCTCTGATCTGATGACACGGTATGTATCATAGGGGTAGCGTTGCTGAACTGAGCGATTTCGATAATAAACATGCATGATTTAGTAAAAATATAGCATAAATACATAATTAAGTATAATTTTCTTTAGATGAACCAACGACTGAGACGTGGTCCAAGACACTGCAACTTCTCTTATTACGGAATTTTGAGGGTCCTCCTCAAAATTCTGCCCCAGTTTGCTGGGCTGCTGCTTCATGACGACTGGTAACAATAAATGGCTGAAATCAACTTCGGAATTTTGAGGGTCCTCCTCAAAATTCTGCCCCAGTTTCCAATAGCGGGGGGAAATGAAAATTTTATTGAATTGTGACCGAACCTATAGGGCTGCCTACGTATCCCCTCTTAAACTGGAATCAGGTCAGGCGTAGTTCAAATTACATAAGGAAATCATAAATGGTTACACATAGTAGCGCTTGACTACATCCGAATTGATTGGTTTTGGCCAAATTTCTCCATCCATTTCTGCAAGTATCAGGGCTCCTCCCGTTAGAACCCGATGAATCGTGTATGAACCCTGCCAATTGGGAGAGAATTTTCCTTTGGGTTCATCTTGATGCGGGAAAATTTTCTTCAACACCAGCTGCCCCGGTGTGAACCGTCTTGGCTTGACTCTCTTGTTGAAAGCTCTGGACATTCTGTTCTGATAAAGCTGGTCGTGGAAAACTGCATTCATTCTCTTCCCATCTATAAGAGCCAGCTGCTCGTAGCGGTTTCTCACCCATTCTGTGTCGTCGAGCTCAGCTTCTTGTATGATCCTTAAGGAAGGAATTTCTACTTCGGCGGGAATGACAGCTTCTGTACCATAAACCAACATATAGGGAGTTTCCCCAGTTGATGTGCGGACAGTAGTGCGATACCCCAATAGAGCAAATGATAGCTTTTCGTGCCATTGCTTATGCTTCTCTATCATTTTTCTCTGTATCTTCTTAATGGTTTGTTGGCGGCTTCTACAGCTCCATTCATCTGGGGCCTGTAAGCTGTGGAATTCTTGTGTATGATCTTGAAGGTTTCACACATAGCTTTCATCAAGTCACTGTTGAGGTTGGAGCCATTGTCAGTAATGATTGATACTGGAATTCCTAATCGACAAACGATACGGTCACGGATGAAGTCTGCCACGACTTTCTTAGTCAGTGCTCTGTAAGATGCTGCTTCGACCCATTTGGTGAAATAATCAATTGCTACTAGGATAAACCTGTGCCCGTTTGATGCGGCAAGTTCGATTGGTCCGATAACATCCATCCCCCATGCGGCGAATGACCATGGCGAGCTTATTGCATTAAGCTCATTTGGAGGCATCTTTATCATGCCGGCATGTATCTGACAGCGGTGGAACTTTCGGACATACTGGATGCAGTCCGTCTCCATAGTCATCCAAAAATAACCTGCTCGGAGGATCTTCTTTGCTAAGACAAAACCGTTCATATGTGGACCACAGGTCCCGGCATGAATTTCCTCTAGCAGTTTAGATGCTTCCTTTTCGTTGACACACCTTAGTAATCCCAAATCTGGAGTCCTCCTATACAGGATTCCTCCGCTGTGAAAGAAATTGTTGGACAATCTTTGAAGCGTGCGTTTTTGAGTAGTGTTTGCAAGCTCCGGGTATTCTCCTTTTGCCAAATATTCCTTGATATCATGAAACCAAGGTTTTCCATCTATTTCTTCTTCGACATGAGCACAATAAGCTGGCTGATTATGGATTTTCACAGGAATAGGATCAATGAAGTTCGTATCTGGATGTTGTATCATGGACGACAGGGTAGCCAATGCATCGGCAAACTCATTCTGGACTCTAGGAACATGCTGGAACTCTGTCTTTATGAACCTCTTTCTCAACACCTGTACATGGTGCAGATAAGGGAGTATCTTGGAATTCTTGGTCGCCCATTATCCTCGTACCTGATGTATGATTAGGTCTGAGTCCCCAATCACTAGCAACTCTTGGATGTTCATGTCAATGGCCATCTTGAACCCTAAGATACAGGCCTCGTACTCGGCCATGTTGTTGGTGCAAGGAAACCTGAGTTTGGCAGACACCGGATAATGCTGACCGGTTTCTGATACTAGGACCGCTCCTATGCCGACTCCTTTGAAATTTGCTGCTCCATCGGAAAACATTCTCCACCCGTCATAGGATTCTGCAATATCTTCCCCTATGAATGACACCTCTCTATCAGGAAAATATGTTTTCAGGGGTTCGTATTCTCCATCCACGGGGTTTTCGGCCAGGTGATCTGCTAGTGCCTGTCCCTTGATTGCTTTTTGAGTCACGTAGACAATGTCGAATTCACTCAACAGGATTTGCCACTTGGCGAGCTTGCCAGTGGGCATGGGCTTCTGAAAGATGTATTTCAAAGGATCCATCCTTGATATGAGATATGTAGTATAGGCGCAGAAGTAGTGCCTCA
Organism: Nicotiana attenuata; assembly: GCF_001879085.1. Lineage (NCBI taxonomy): Eukaryota > Viridiplantae > Streptophyta > Magnoliopsida > Solanales > Solanaceae > Nicotiana > Nicotiana attenuata. The sequence continues at coordinate 4,309 of NW_017679086.1, forward strand.
GCTTCTGGGCTACCCAAGTTAAAGCACAACAGGTGCATTCTAATAACCGAGCCTCGTACGGAGTGAACTTTTTGCTGAGGTAGTAAATGGCCTGTTCTTTCTTTCTTGTTTCATCATGCTGCCCCAGGACGCACCCGAAGGCACCATCTAACACTGCGATGTAGAGTAACAGAGATCTACCTGGTTCAGGCGGGACTAAGACTGGTGGTGTTGACAGGTATTCCTTGATTCTGCCGAAAGCTTTCTGGCAGTCATCAGTCCATTCGGTGGCGGCATCCTTCTTCAACATCTTGAAGATTGGCTCACAGATAACTGTAGATTGTGCTATGAACCGGCTAATGTAGTTAAGTCTCCCCAAGAAGCTCATTACGTCTTTCTTGTTCCTTGGTGGTGGCAATTCTTGAATGGCTTTGATCTTTGATGGATCCAGTTCTATTCCCCGACGAATCACAATGAACCCAAGCAATTTTCCAGCTGGAACTCCGAATGCACATTTTGCGGGATTCAGTTTCAGGTTGTACCTTCGCAATCTGTTGAAAAACTTCCTCAAATATTCCTTGTGATCAGCGGCTTTCTTGGACTTGATGACGACGTCATCTACATATACTTTGATCTCCTTGTGTATCATATCATGGAAAATGGTGGTCATGGCCCTCATGTGGCATCATCTTGTAGCAGTACATTCCCCATGGCGTAATGAAAGCCGTTTTTTCGGCATCTTCTTCATCCATCCAGATCTGATGATACCCAGCAAAACAATCTACAAATGATTGTAACTCGTGCTTGGCGTAATTGTCAATCAGGATGTGTATGTTTGGCAAGGGGAAGTCGTCTTTTGGACTGGACCGGTTGATATCCCGGTAGTCGACACATACCCTGACCTTCCCATCCTTTTTCGGTACTGGCACGATGTTGGCTAACCATGTCGGATACTCCACTACCCTGAAAACCTTAGCTTTGACCTGTTTAGTGACTTCTTCCTTAATTTTCAAACTCATGTCTGGCTTGAACTTTCTGAGCTTCTGTTTTACTGGCAGACATGTTGGATCGGTTGGCAGTTTGTGAGCCACAATAGATGTACTCAGACCAGTTATGTCGTCGTACGACCATGCGAATATGTCCTCATATTCTCTCAGAAACTATGTGTACTCTTCCTTCTCTGGTGGTGACAAATGAACGCTGATTCGTGTTTCTTTGATATTTTCTGCATCTCCCAGGTTAACAATCTCAGTCTCGTCCAGGTTGCACTTAGGCCGGTTTTCAAAATTCTCAACTTCTTTAACAATCTCTTCCGGTATATCATCTTCCTCTGAATCTATGTCTGTTTGTTGCATTGTCTCGTTACATGTCACAGTCATTGGTTCATCAAGATAAGTAATAGTAATGCTGTATAAGTAAAGTAATGAGAGAAAATAATAAGAGTAAGATTTATAAGAAAATTGAAATGCTTTGATAAATTCCATAAATGTTTTGAACATTGGAGCTCTTTCTTGCAAAAAATAAAAATGCGAAAGAAAAGTAAACTAATAGAATAGTGCATGATGTTTTGTTCAGCTTTGCTACCCCGAAGCTTTCCGGGCTCTGGTAGTTCTGATGGTCCAATTGTTGAGGCATGCTCCTCGGCTTACGGCATGTATGAAAGGGCCTTCCTCCCCCTCCTCCTCGAAAATGACACAGCAATCCATATCATCGTCTTCTAGGAACAAATTCCTCATCGCTGCTAGGGCTTCTTCTTCTTCTGACCCGTAGATAACCTCAGCCGGTTGGAAGGTCTGCTCCAAACGGGGTATTGGCTGCTCCAGTGGATAGTAAGGACCGCGCCATGGTGGCGACTAGTGGTTGAACTCCTCCCAAGTGTACTCATATCCCAGACCGAAGGTGGTGCCATGTTTCTTCAGCTTGATAGGCTTAGCAATTCCTTGGAGATTCTTGCCAAGTCCCTTGCTAGGCTCATAGCCGCACCAGTTCAATATACTTTCAATTTTGTTGTCCCACCACTTGTCCTTATCAACGATGTTGACTCGCTCAATGTGGTCCTATGTCTCTCCGCCTATCTTTCTTCTTTCTCCGATTGTTGGGATGGTCTGGAGACTGTATATGGGATTGCTACCGTCGCCGTGAATGATCACCTCTTGGTGATTCCACTCAAACTTTACTGCCTGATGTAGTGTTGACGCCACGACTCCCGTTGCATGAATCCATGGTCGTCCCAATAACAGATTGTAAGATGCCGACACGTCTATCACTTGAAAATCAACATCAAACCAAGTAGGCCCCATTTGCAAACATAAGCTAATTTCCCCAATATTAGACCTTTGAGAACCGTCGAAAGCTTTAACGTGGATGGCCCCGTCCTTGATTTCATGCAACCCTTTTTCCAATGTCCTGAGTGTTACCAACGGACAAATATTGAGACTGGACCCCCCATCGACCAGGATTCTGGTGATAAAATAATCTTCGTACTGCACAGTGATGTGCAATGCCTTGTTGTGACTCAATCACTCCGGTGGCAGCTCATCTTCGTGGAAAGTGATCTTTTGACTTTCCAACATCTGGCCTACCATGTTAGACATTTCTCCGTCGGTGATGTTACTTAGTAGATATGCCTCACTCAGCACTCTTAACAAGGCATTTTTGTGTGCATCGGAACTTTGTAACAAAGCAAGGATAGAAATCTGTGCCGGTGTCTTGTTCAGCTGATCAATGACTGAGTATTCTTTGGCTTGTATCTTTCTCCACAGATCGTTGGTCCCAGTTTCAGTGATGGTTTGTCGACCAGAGGTCTGCTTATTCGACTCAGCCAAGTGTTCTGGGGTATAAACCCTGTCGGTTCTTGTCATACCCTGTGCCGCAACTGCTTCCCTGAACTTGGCTTTCCCTTTCCTTCTGGCCTCGGCTGTGTAGTCCCATGGTATAGCCTTCGTATGGAACAGTGTTATGGTTGACATTGCCACCGGAATTGGCGTGGCTATCTTTACCCCGAACGGAGCAGGCTTCTCAGGTGGTAAGACTGCAACTTCAAAGGGTGTAGGTGTGTTTGTTGGTGATATAAACTCAACTTCAATTGGAGTTGGCATCTTTGCAGAGGGTGGTGCTTCAAACTCGAGTGGCATGGACATGTTTACCTCGGTGTCCCAGAAGGCTGAATCTGGACCACAATCGGATTGAGGGTGACTACTGGCTTCTTTGGATCGTTTCCTTCTGCGATTAAACCGATTGATCCCTTGGGGTCCCAATCATCCTCTATCTCGATCATGTGAACACCTCCACTTTTGTGGTCTGGCAAAGGGTTATTGCGAACATTCAGAGCAGGCTCCTTTGCTACAATGATCTTATTGTCAATCGAAGTCTGGATCTTATCCTTCAGAGAGCGGCATTCATCAATGGTATGTCCTTTCATGCCGGAATGGTATGCACAGGATTTATTTGGATTGATCCACTAAGAAGGGTTTCAGGTGTTATAGCAGGGATAGGGGTGACATAACCGGCAGCCTTGAGCCACTCGTACAGCTGGTCAATTGGTTCAGCAATGGCGGTATACTGTTTGGGAGGTCTGCGGTCAAAATTTGGTCGTGGTCTAGGGAAGTTTTGACGTGGGGGAGGTGATTGATAGTGGGATGGTTGAGTGTTGTAAGCTTGGTAGACGTGTGCGGGCTGGGAATATCTGGGTGAAGCAGGTTGGTATGTAGGAGGTGGAGGTGATTGATAANGTCCCATGGTATGGCTTTTGTGTGGAATGGTGTTACGACTGTCATTGCTACCGGAATGGGCACCTTTGCTTTGGAAGGTAATACGGCAACTTCAAATGGTACAGGCGCCTTTGGGGACCCAAACTCGACCTCGATTGGTGTTGGCGTCTTCGCAGAGGATGGTGTTTCAAACTCAAGTGGTATGGACATGTTCACCTCGGCATCTCTAGAAGGCTGAATCTGGACTACAATCGGATTAAGGGTGACTGTTGGTTTCTTTGGATCGTCGCCTTCTGCGATCAAGCCAATTGATCCTTTGGGATCCCAATCATCCTCTATTTCAATCATGTGAACACCTCCACCCTTGTGGTCTGGTAGAGGGTTATTGCGGACATTCGGAGCAGGCTCCTTTGCCACGATGATCTTGTTGTCAATCAAAGCCTGGATCATATTCTTTAGGGAGCGGCATTCATCAATGGTATGCCCTTTCATGCCAGAATGGTATGCACAGGTTTTATTTGGGTTGACCCATAGGGAAGGGTTTTCAGGGGTTATAGCAGGGATAGGGGTGACATAACCAGCAGCTTTGAGCCTTTCGTACAGCTGGTCGATTGGTTCAGCAATGGCAGTATACTGTTTGGGAAGTCTGCGGTCGAAATTTGGTCGGCGTCTAGGAAAGTTTTGACTAGGGGGAGGTGATTGATAGCGGGATTGTTGAGTGTTGTAAGCCCGGTAGACGTGTGCGAGCTGGGAATATCTGGGTGAAGCAAGTTAGTATGTAGGAGGTGGAGGTGATTGATAAGTAGGCGGTGGAGTTTAGTAGGAAGGTGAGGGTGTTTGGTAATTTGGAGTGGGATGATATGTAAGTGGAGGCGTTGGATAGGTTTGGTATTTGACAGGTGATTTGGTTCTCTGTGCAACCATTACGGCGCCTACGTCCCTTTTCTTGGACGTACCACCAGACTGTAGAGCTTTATTGGTAGCCTGCAAGGCTTCAAAGTTCGTAACCATACCACTCTTGATGCCTTCCTCGATCCTTTCTCCTAGCTTGATGATATCAGAAAATTTATGATTCTCAATCAGCATCAACCTCTCATAATATTGTGGGTCTTGGGCCCGAACGAAGAATTTGTTCATTTGCTCTTCTTCCAAAGCAGGCCTAACCTTAGCAGCTTCTGATCTCCATTGAGTAGCATACTCACGGAAGGTCTCTGTGGGTTTCTTCTTCAAGTTTTGGATATAAAATACATCTGGCGCGTTCTCTGTGTTGAACCTGAATCTGTCCCTGAAGTCGGACGCCATACTTACCCAGTTCGACCACTTCTTCGGGTCTTGGCTAATGTACCAAGACAGAGCATCACCTTTCAGGCTCGTCATGAAAAGTTTCATTTATCCTTTCGTCTCTTCCTACCCCGACCAGCTTGTCGCAGTATGTTCTCAAATGAACCCTGGGATCCCCTGTACCATCAAACATTTTGAACTTGGGAGGTTTGTACCCCTCGGGCAGTTCCACATCGGGCTGTATGTATAGATCTTCATAGTTTAGCCCCTCAATTCCCTTACTACCTTCAACGCCTTGAATTCTGGTGGTCAACCTTTTAAGCTCTTCGGCCAAATTTCTGATGAGCGAGTCCTTATCATTGGACTCGGGTGTGCTTGAGATGGGCTGGGTGGAGTGTGGCACAGTCTCCACGTAGATGGGGGTGTTATGTTGGGCGTGGCAGTGGTCATTTGTGGATTTCAAAGGTTCCGGGATGAGCAGTGGAGTATTGTTGGGAGTGTGGCAAGTATTGCAGTGGTGGTGAGGAGCGGGTTGCTTTGGGATGTTTTGTGGAGGTATGGGATTCTGAGTATTTGGGAAAGTAACTTCTGGAGTGGTGAGGGAAAATGACAGAGTTGCCAAATTACGGACTTGATAAAGTTCTTCTTGGAACTTCAATAGTTTTTGTTCTAGTTGAGAGGTATTTTCCTTGGGGACCAGAGCACCACGAGTGACCTCTACCCGTTCAGCTAAGTTGTTCGAATCTTCCATTCTTCTTTTGATTTTGTGTCTGACAGGACTGGAGGAGGAGTAGGTGGAGGACCCCTGGATCTTGTAAAATATGCTGATGTTTCCAGAGTTCACGAACTGACCTTTGGGGAGGGGAATACACGAAAAGTAAAACAAAAAGGTAATAAGTTAGTAAGGATCGTAAGGAAATGTTGCAATATTTTAACACGTAGTGCAGGAAATATAAAGCGCGTCCTAATTTTGGGGACCTCGTTGTGCCCGAGGTAGGCCTAGCGACAAGTTAATTTGGAGAACTTGGAATGCTAAATGCCTCATATTATTGATAAAAAAGATAGACGAATCCCAAAATGACACTAAATAATAAGAAAGAAAAAGTTACTAATGGCCATTGGCCTTACTACATCTTATAAAGCAAAAATAGAAATTCCTATCTATTTGGTCCCGGAAGGACCTTCCCCAGACTCGGCATTGTTGGCTCCATCGAACAGCTCTCCCAGCTCGCGTAGTCCTAGCAATAGGTAGGCTCTGGATGATCTTGTTGTTGGGTTGGATTTCCGTGAGAGAAGGTAGGATTCCCAAATATTTCCGGATGAGAGTCTGATCACTGGAGTAAAAATCCTTCCACCAGCTTAGCAGTTTGGGTGGATGTTGGTGACCATGCCGAATCGGGGGACTTCGTGCCTCATGTTTCTGCAAGACAAAAGGTTAGGCCCTTACCCCCCAACAGACTCGACTACTAAATATCAATAATTGGCATAGAAGCATTTAGTTCTCCAAATAAATGCACAAAACATGGTAGTGTCCGTTTGGGTTTTAGGGAAACCCGATGGACTTTAGACAAGGCTATCTTAAAGAGTCATTATGCGGACAACATAGCTGACTCGGCTAGGTTTGACCATGATGCATGTACAATTAAACAGAGTAAGGTTTCTATGGGGTATTAGACTGGTACCCTTGAGAGGACAACTCAAGAGGGAAAGGCGCGGAACCGTCGACTACACCGTTGATCGACTGGTTTTACCGCAAATACGCCTTTGCCGGATTTAGGGGGTGATAATATCGGAAGGGCGTAACCACTCATTATAAGCGTTGCTATGGTATTTTGTTTGGCACGAGTGGAATATGATGTAGAATATGCAGTTACAATAATGAAACAAGTTGTCACGTATTTGCACGTTCATAAAGTAATAATTACAACAGTTTCTCATAATTTACAACAGTATTAAAGGAAAGTGATAAAGGAAAGCATTAAGAGAAATAAAGGAAAGAAACAAAGAGCCAAGTCAGTTTCGAGGTAGAAGAGGGAAAAAATACTTAAAGGCATTTAAACAAATAAAGACATATAAAGAAGCATAAAGACACAAATAGCATGAAATGGTAAAAGCCTTAAAGAAATCCTCAGCAGAGTCGCCATGCTGTCAATGCCCCCTTTTTCTCGCGAAATCGGGTTTATAACATCTGGGAGGACAACTCGTTCCCTTTTGGGAATTGGGTTTGAATTGAAGAGTCGCCACCTAATGATTAAGTGAATTACGACACTAAGAAGAATTTTGATTTAGAAAACCAGAGATTGGGTAAGGGCTCGAAATTATCCCGAGGGGGAGGTGTCAGGCACCCCTCGAGATCCACTAGTGTAGTTCCCGGCCATACTATAATTGTGACTTTAAGTGCAAACAACAAGTAGGCAAGTAAGAGTTTCACATATGAGGGGGTTTTCACATAGTTGTTGCAAATAATTAAAGTTAAAGAAAAAGATGAAATTTGGGAAAAAGCATTTTTTTTGAAATTCTGAAGGTAATAAAATAAACAAGTAAAGGAAAGGGGGTCCTAGGTTTATAAATAATATGGATCACCCCACACAACACCCGCTAACCGCTTATACACGTGGTGTTATCGCTTGGTCATCATATCCATATCTACCTTTTCCCACCCCGTTAAGGTATTAAACGCGGAATGGTCTCGTTTCACTTATTGCATGCTATTACCCGTCCCAATCCTATCAATCCCGGAGGCATTGAGGTTTTATAGTTTTAAAAGGATAAAATTCTAAGGCGACAATCAAAACACATATGTAGCAGATATGGGGAGAAGCACATAACAGATAGAAAAGCTCAAACAAACCTCCTTAAAACCAAAGAGAAACATATAGTTTAGCATGTCTTACACGTACTGATTAGGTTCTGATTAAACTTAAGAGTTGTGGCAGACTGATCTATTACATATTTCGGATAAGAAATCCGAACCAGGCCTGCCTGCTGGTTGTAGCTAAAAATCTGATTCAGTTTACAAGTTTACCTCATGGCTTGCCTAAGTGTTAAACGAAACCTATAGGCATGATATCTATTAGTTTCAGAAAAGAAGTATGTTGATCTAAGAAAAAGTTGTCAGTTAACCAGGAAAGGCGAGTTTTGGTAAAAGAGCGTAAATTCTGCAGACGTTAAGCATTATCGCTACTGATTTTAGACCTATGAGCGAATGAACGATTCAGGTTTGGTTGATAATTCCCATAGGCATGCTTTCTAGGCGTTATTGACTTTAAGCACTTTTTACAGACGTAGTAAGAGTGCAGTAACCCTATGGGCATGATATCTGAATGCTGTTAGTTTTTAGTCCTATAAACAGGTTTGCCTAGTGACCAATGCATATGCGGGATCTGGATTTCTGGTTAACTCATAGACATGGTATCTACATGTGATAATGCAGAATTCCTTATAGTCGTGGTATCTATATGTGAGATGCAGAATTCCTTATAGACATAGTATCTACATGTGAGATGCAGAATTCCTTATAGACATGGTATCTATATGTGAGATGCAGAATTCCTTATAGACATGGTATCTACATAGATGCAGAAATGCAGAAAATCCTATGAGCAGGATATCTATGTGGGTGCAGGGATTCACAGCAGAAACAGATGAAAGGAAATTAATATGCTAGTTGACATTTAACTCCATATAGACAGTAAAGTAGACATGGATGTAAAGGCTGTAAGTAAACACATTGGGATGATGCTGAAACCAAAACTAGAACATACCAGTCTCAAGGAAACAAGCAAAAGAAAGCAGTAGTCTTGTAAAGCCATAGTGCAGACAAGAAGCAAGAATACTCCAAGTATGAGTTTTGTGAGATTGTAAGTGTGAAGTCTGAAGTGTGTGTGTGTTTGTGTGTGTCGAAAGTGTAAAAGGGTCGTGCCCTTTTTATAGTGTAGAAAGCAAGCAGAAATAGGTAAGAAAATAGTTTTGAAAATCAATTACACAAGGTTTCCCTTTAATTAAGGGATTCTGATTTCAAACGGGTAAAACTAATTAAGGAAAGAGATTAATCAAACACTTTTCAAAGCAGTACAAGAGGGGTAAATACATAGAGGTTTATTTAAGGACAAGGTCTTGACAGTACACGGTTGTACAATTTAAGGAAAGGAAATCAATTGACAGCCAAGAAATCATAAGTCGAAAATTTTGTATGAATGAACCAGGTCAGAAAGATGGAAAGATTTAACTTAAGAAAAATCAGTAACAAATCAATTAGACCTATTAAAAGGAATTCTGAATCAATCACAAGTTGGAAAACCCTTTTTGAAGAAAGATTCATCACATATAAAGGCATAAAGACACGTTAAAACATGAAGAAATTTGTCATGCCATTGTAAGGCTAGTGAAAACTCCAGAGAAGTCAGAATTACATGAAAACAAGGGAGTCCAAACTCAGTTCGTAGGCTCAGAGATTAGTCTGAAAGAGTCAAGGGTTCTCAAACAGAACCCTAGTTCAAACACATGACCAAACTCGGCGGAACCCCCAAATTCTAGGGTTTCCACCTCGAGTCAAATACAGAGATGAGGAGGCAACAGGCTTAGAGATTTCTTTTCAGAATCTCATGAGAAGACAAGCAAATACAATAGAAAATTCAAAGCAAACAGAGTGAAGGAACTAACTCAAAGCACAATGAGAGAACAACATGATAGTAGAAGAAACATGTTTAAGAAAAACCTTTCAGAAGGGACTTAGGAGAGAAAACAGTAAACACAGTAGAAGATATAGTAGAAGAACTTAACCAAGGTTCAGAAGAGAGAAATACTAAAACACCAAAGAATGCAGTAGAAAAAACCTGTTTTAAGAAGGTCTTTTTTAGAAACTCAACATGGTTCAGCGGAAGGCAAACAAAGAGACTTAAGAACTTAGTAAAAGAAATACAGTAGGAGAACACAAGAACACTGGAAAAGTATAGCAAAAGAGCATATAGGAAAACATAGTGAGATAAACATGTGAGCATGGTATAGAAACACAGTAGGAAAACAAAAAATATAGAAGCACAGAAGAACATGCGTGGTAAAAGGAAACATATGAAAGCAGTAGCAAACAAATACACACAAGGAAAAGGGGAAGAAAAGTCAGAGAAACATTTTAAGCATTTCAGAAAACCCTAAATCGAAAAGAAGTGATTTTAAAAGTAATTTTGAAAGAAAAGTTGGGGAAATCGTTTAAAAACCCAAGTAGAGCATAGATACGTGACAGATTCTAAGAAAAATCAAAGAGAACCTCGAATAGCCAGGGTTTCAGAAGAACCCTAGAATGAGAAAGGCTTAGAAAAGGTCCGATCTGAGTCGGATAAGTCAGAACCACGCTCAAAACACCATTGTACGCCGGAGCAAGGCCGGAGATGGCCGTAGAACCTTGAGTTTGCAAAGATCTGAGTGAAGACCTTCGAGGTCAGACCTCGAATCTCCAAGTATCAAGTGTATAAGAGCACAGGGAGGTGAGTGTGGGGTTCCCATGGCCTGGGAAGCCATGGATCCCGGTGAGTTTAAGGTAGAAGACGGTGAGAGGGGCTAGGGTTTCGAGAGAGTCTGAGAGAGGAAAGGATTTCAGAGGCGGCGGGTTAAGGGGAAATGATTTTAGGGTTGGGTGTTTGTAAAATTAAAAAGGAAAGGAATGATTGTGGCCGTTGATCAAAATGATCAACGGCCTGGATCGAAAGGGGAGGCCGGGCGGGTTAGATTAGTTGGGTCAGGGGCGGGTAATTTAGAAATTGGACCGGTCATTTGGGGTTTGAAATTGGGTTAATTGGGGGAATTAATTTGGGCTACAATTGAAACAAAATGGGGCCAGATTTTAAATAGCCACTTTTCCCGTTTTTATTTTATAAAAATAGTAAAATGAATTCTAAAAATAAATTAAGGTGCTAAATCAATTAATAATATATAAATATTAATTTAAAAATATTAGAACCAATTTCATAATTGTAAAATGCTATTCAATCTTAAAATAGGCTAAAATTGCAATTATATGCAATTTAGCTTTTAAAATACCAAATAAATTTGTAAAAAAATGTATAAAAATTACCTTAGCTATATTTTGGTGTAAATATGAGGATAAATAAGTGAATCACCAAAAATGATAATTTTGGGAATAATTATTAGTTTTGTACTGTTAAAATAGGGCAATAAATGGGTTTAAAAAATCTTTTAAAAATTAGGAAAAATACTAAAATATTTGGACACACTTATATATGCATATATATATATATATATATATATATACTTATACTATTTTAAAATTATTTTGCATATAAAAATATACAGGGAAAAATTGGGTATCAACAATAGAGTGTTTGGGGGAAGAGGTGGATTCGACATGTTTAGAGCACGTTGGTGTCTCATTATTTGGACTAGGCGGAACCTCCTTCTCTGTGAGGTTGGGATCCTTGGCATTTTTAAAGGAGTGTTGGTGGATTATATTTTGGGAGTGTATTAGATTTTCTTCGACTGGTATTGAGCTCACCGATGGAGTAGGGTAGCTAACTATAGTAGGATCTATTTGCATATCTTTGTAGTTGCTTGGAGGAGTGGGATTTAAAAGATTTTGGTTAGATTGTGTAGTTGAGATGTGGTTGGATACATTAGCCATTTGTGTATTATCCAAGAATTGCATGTACACGTGTATGTCGTTTAGAAGAGGAAGCTTATCCCCCATGCAAGCTGAATTTTTATCATTAGAGGTGATTAAAGGGTCATTTGGGAGATGGCGTGTCTTGGAGAGGTTATCATGCATGTTGATAGGGTTGCTTAGGGTTTCATTACCCTTAGGTAGGGAATTATTGATTTTCATGTCTATTAATTGATTGTCTTTTATATTTGCCATTTGTACATTCATAACTTGGTTTTCTGCCACGTCATTAGCCATGCATCTTAATTCATTATTATCAATATTAGTTTTATCTAATTTATCTAGATTTGGCGGAGGAATCAAAATATCAAACTTATTTCCAGTAGCAATGTACATCCTAGCTAGCTGATTTTTTCCATGAACTTTAGAAGAAGCAGTAAAAGTGGTATTACCGTTATCGAGAGATCTTCCTGATGAATACTCATTTAATGAAAGAGATGGAGAGTTACCTGGAGGGGGGTGATTGGGTCGTGAGACTTACTAGAGGTGGAGTATATCACCTTTGTATTATGATTGGATTTCTTCTTCTTGGGGAATACAACCGTTTGCCAGTTGCTTTCCTTGGGAAGGAGCGGGACATTGTCACGACCCTAGTTCACCAACCATGAACATGTCATGACGGCACCTGGTCCCCATGACCAGGTAAGCCTAACATTTGCGGAAATATATTAATTGCGGAAAAATAGAGAAAATCAAATCAAATATCTAAAAGAAACTGTACTGAATGCCGCTTGGCAAGTACAACTCAATATCGCAAGTCTAAAACAATTCCCAAAACCCGGAAACTCACGGGCAACACAGGCTACATAAGTGTATAGTAAAGGTTCCAAACTCCAGAATTTCTAACAACCGAAAGGAGGAAAAACTAAGTACTAAAGATAGAATAAGAGGGAGACTCGTCGGTCTGCGGACGCAGCAGATCTACCTCGAAGTCTCCGTAGTCCTCCTGCCTCACTGATAGGGCGCCTGAGTAGAGGTACCTGGATGATGTGCACATGAAAAACATGCTTAGGAAGGGCATGAGTACACCACAGCGGTACTCAGTAAGTGCCAAGCCTAACCTCGGTTGGGTAGTGACGAGGAAGGACAGGGCCATACTGAGACAAAATATAGTAATAACAATAATTAACAGTATGATAATCTGACAGAAATAATAAATACAGCAGTGTAATAAGAGAGGTTAAACAAGGCAATAGCAAATACACAAGAACGGAAACAACCACAGAATAAGTACACCTCAACACCCAATGGTAACAATGAGGATCTCCCAGGATACCGTCCTGTAGTCCTTTTCTCAACTGTCTAGTGGATCTCCCGGGATACCGTCCCGTAGTCCATCATATGTCAATGTGCAGGGGGATCTATCGGGAATCTAACCCGCAGTCCCAAAGTAAAAGTGCAGGGGGATCTACCGGGAATCGAACCCGTAGTCCCAAAGTAAACAAACAAGGGGGGGAGCTACCGGAATCCCACATCCGTAGTCCCAATGTAAATGCGCAATCACAATCAGAAGGTACACGGAAACGAAGTACAAAAAGACAAGCAACAGATAGTACTGACCTAGCATGCTTCACGTAGTACAGTTAAGGCAACTTAAGCAATTAGGCAAGTTAAATCAACTAAACATGCTTTCCTAATCTAGCACAGGTTATAATTGCAAGTAGAATAAAGCAAATATGAAAGGAACTAAATCTCAATATCTTAAGAAAACCGGGTTTTCCAACAATTGGCTCAAGTACACACCCGTCACCTCGCGTACAAGGCACTCAAATCAACAAATAACAAATCCTAAGGGGAAAGGTCCCCCACACAAGGTTAGACAAGCCACTTACCTCGAACCGGCTCAATATCAATAGAAACCACGCCTTTGCCACGAGTATCCGACTCCAAATGGCCCAAATCTATTTAATTAATTACATATCGTAAATAATATTGCAAACAACTGATTCCACTATTAAATTTAGAGCTAGGGCGCGAAAATAGGTAAAATGACCAAAATGCCCCTCCAGCCATCGTCTCGGAATCGAATAATTTTTACGTTTTCAGAACCCTCGTACTCTCACGAGTCTAACCATATAAAAATCTCCCAAATCGGAGGTCAAATGACCCCTCAAAAGCCCATAGTTAGGTCTAAGAAGTTTACCCACTTCCCATTCAAAAACACGAAATTAAAGGGTGAATTTGCGATTAGATTAATGGGTTTTAGTCATAGGAGAGTAGAGAATCGTTACCCAGTGATTGCCCTTGAAAAACCCTTGAAATTGCTCCCAAATCCGAGCTCCAAACCTTGAGTTTTGATAAAAATGGCAAAACCTCGTTTTTGAAATGTTAAGTACTGTTCAGGGGTCTAAAGCATCGCGAACGCGAAAGGCAGCACGCGTTCGCGAAGAAGGAAAATATAGGGCCCAAAAACGTGCCCTTCGCGATCGCGAGGGAGGAGAGATGTAGCACAAT
>NW_017679087.1:0-1201 GCF_001879085.1 Nicotiana attenuata
CACGACTACGGTGGCCGTCGTATGTATGAAGTGATTAGGTTGTGCGTGGACTGTTTTGGGAGGCTCAATATGATTATTATTGATGTTGTTTGGGCTGTTTGGTGATTGTTTGGAATTGTGTGAAGTCATATATATAGGGGAGGTGCTGTCCGTTTCATCGTAAAATAGGTTGTGGTCGATACATAATAGTTATGACGCTTGAATGATAACTACAGTATCGTTTCTCTTATTGTAGACTAAGGAGTCGTGAAAATTGCATAGCTTGAGATTGGGGCAGTATATACAAGGTATGTTAAGGCTCTTCTTTCATTCTTTTGGCATGATCTAAAGTGAAACGAACATAAACGATACGCTATTTCATAATGAATCTACTCCTAGCAACTAAGGTTGTCCATGTTATTCTTTCCTTAAAAAGTTATTCCAAGAAAGTATATATGATCCTTGAGTCCTAGTGAAGTTCATATTGATGGTATGATGTCCATAATGTTAGTCGATGGTGCAATGACCTTATGTCACTCCAAAAGGTTTAGAACGTGACTCCATGAGTCCAGCATGCATTATATATGTATCTACTTTACTCTACCGAGCCGCGCTATAGTCGGCCGGGTATGGCACCTATTGTGCAACCACTGATCAGTTGGGTTTACCGAGCTCCACGTGGCCGGGTACGATTCTACCGAGCCTTATGATGGCCGGGTACGTTTTTACCGAGTCCTCTTTTGAGGCCGGGTATGATATGATGATGATGATGCCCACAGAGGCGTATGTTTTTAAAAGTTTATGTATATATATGTATTATGCATTTCATGTCAGTAGTCCCCAGAGGCACTCAGATGTTACAGGTTGTATCTCCTCTATCTCTCTTTACGTTACTGATCTTGTTTATGCTTTCTTGCCTTACATACTCGGTACTTTATTCGTACTGACGTCCCTTTTGCCTGGGGACGCTGCGTTTCATGCCCGCAGGTCCCGATAGACAGGTTGACATTCCTCCTAGTAGGCTATCAGCTCAGCGAAGGTGTTGGTGTACTCCGACTTGCTCCGGAGTTGCCTATTTGGTCAGTATGCTTTGGATATGTATTGATTGGTATGGCGGGGCCCTGTCCCGACCTTTATGATTTTATGTACTCTTAGAGGCTTGTAGACAGATGTCAGGTGTATGGATACTTGTATGGCCTTGTCGGCCTATCTCTTGAGTTTA
>NW_017679087.1:1503-12162 GCF_001879085.1 Nicotiana attenuata
TAGTAGAGTCTTGTTTATGGGTGTGTCGTGCACCACACTTATAAGTAGGAGGCTACAGGGCATTTAGGACTGTCACTCTTTCTTCTTTTTCTAGATCGTGTGGTAGAGCTCAGTTGTAAGAATTCAAACTCCTAAATTCGACTTTAGTCGTAATACAACGATACCTACATCCACAAAGACAGTTGGTAAGAGATTGAATGTGGCTCTGGAAGAGCTGAGTTAGAGGAACTCGATTTTGCATCATGCTTATGATGAGTAAATGTAAGTTCTTCAGCAGATTATGTGTGTACTAAGTTGTGTGAGCTTCTTGATAAGGAGCCCCAAGGCATGAATATCTATCCACCCATATGGTAAAAAGTAATAAGAGAATCAGAAGGCAGATACAAGTTTCAACAAGCAAAAGAAGCAAGGTGAAGAAGGGTACGAGGTATCCAGTTAGTGAAGATTATCAGTTTTTACAATTCAGGCAGAGAAACATAAGTATTATGAGTTACTTTCAACAATTATAGAGATATATACAATTGGCCCCACCCATCTCAGTTATGCCCCATGGGAGTTGGCAAATATAGTTTAAGAGAAGAAGGGGATATAAGATCCAATTGGGGTTAGAGTAACCCAAGATGGTAGATGGATTATTATCATTAGCTAACATTTTCGAGGGTTATTGCAAATGTTGTAATAGTTCTCCTTGTGAGACACCCCGATGGTGCAATCTAGAATAGTACACTTAGATATGAATACTAGAATGTCTGTAAAAAAAAAAAATTTAGAAGGTTGGCACTGGAATCCTAGAAGGGATAAATATTTACCTTAGTATGACTCCCGCCCCTAGAAAAGAGAGAATGCTAGGCAACCCGAAGAGCCAGTGAGATGAAGCAAGGGGAGCTAAAAGTGAAAGGACGTTTTGTTGAAGTTTTCAGAATAAAGTGATAGATAGAAATATTAGTCGGAGGGTAAGAAGAGAGTAAATGAAGTATTATGAGTAAGATGTGATAAATGATGATAACGGTAAATCAAAATATGACACGATGATAGAGTCTACAGTCAAGTGAAGGAAAAGACAAGAGGAGACATGCCTTGAAAATATAAACGAGTATAAGCCATCCTCATTTCGAGAAATAAGTTAATGACCAGAATGTGATTACCAAAAGGCTAAGTTAGACCCCTGGAGTAATAAAAATCAGTATGGTCTAGTAAACAAGATAAAACCGAACATGAATTAGGGACCGGAGGATTTGATAATGGTCGAAATCGTGAGAATTTCAAAGATCATGCTCCAACAATAATATAATAGACAACAGACGAATAACCATTAAAGGTCATTTAGGAAGTCGCTTACCTAAAGCAAGCACTCTGAGCAGAGTTAATCTTAAGGGACTAAGTGTGCCAGTTACACTAGGTGTCACCTTTGTGAGTAAGAAATTTAGTTATCCCTGGTACAGAAGGTTACCATAAGGCGATTAAGGTTCATTGATAATGTGAAAAGACGCCAAAGATGAAGAGGTGAAACATCTATAGGTAGATCGTCATAGTACTAAATCTTAGTACTCCCCTAAAGGGGGGAATATGGTGTGATATAGTATTAAGTCGGAGTTAAGCGGTTCAGGTAACTATGGAATGGTAAAGGAAGAATGTGGTAAAAAGGAGAAAGGAATGATGTTGCGTTTATTCAATTCCTACAGATATGTTGCGACTCCAGAACATTATACAAACATTACACCAGGGAGAGGCAGTAAAAGTTTTCGGCCAGGATGTTATTGATAATTAAGTGTGAATGGACACTTGATACATCAGGAGCTAGTGGCGAGAGATAAGTTAAGACAAAGGATATATCCCAAGAGAGATTATGCAGAATATATATATATGAGAATGGACCAACGTGTAATTAGTAGTTGATTCAGGAAGAGCCCGGTTATGGCTAGACAAGAGGCCACAGATAAATCAACAGATCATGCAAGATAAATCTAGTGAACCACAACATAGTGAATTCAGTCTCGTAGATACGAGCCGCAATCATTTGAAAAAAAAAATTTAGATAGGAGTTGAGGCAGTTAAAGATACCGTTTAAGTTTTATGAAAATAAGAGAGAGTGCCACTAAGGAGACAATAAAAATTTGAGCTTAGAAGTAACCCCACGAGCACAAAGGCACGAAGTTATGTAACTAAGGATTATTATAGGCGAGTAAGAACAACAAAAATTTCCTTCGGGTGTACGATATAACAAGCTCAGAACCTTACAAGAGCCAGAAGGTCTCCCTAAGTACTACAACGAAAGACTAGCTGAGGAAATAAGGAAGAAGGTTTCCACCTAAGCATAGTGAGCTAAAAAGTAAATGATCTTGTAACAACAGTCTCACTACAATATTGTGTACACTCCATAAGAAAGTGGCACCTATCGTGGCTAATGAATGGAAAAAAAAATCAAAGGGGATGTTTGAGATCATATGAGGTACAGGAAATTACAGTATTCGTGGGCAAAAAGACAGGCCAAGTATTCATGCAACAAGTGATAGAACGACCAGCAAAAGTAATTGCTTACATTTAAGGACAACTGAGAAGGCACGAAAGGAAATTTATGGTGCTAGCAAGTTTAAGGAAGGTTGCGAGTAGTATAAATAGATAAGTGTAGGTAGTAAGGTAAAGTATCGTAGAGCAACAAGGTTTTAGGTAGATAGGAGTAAGGATGTGAAAAGGTGAGTGAGAAGGTGACGAGAATATGTAAGTCCCCGGGATTAAACCCATCAAAACAAGGGAATGATGATTTCCATATGTAATAAAAAGCTCGGTACAGCCTGAACGAACACATAGGAGTCTAAGACTAGGAGCAATTAGAAGAGAGGAAATGCTGCCCCGTTAGTAGAATAAGGGTGTAATTGTGATAGATAAAAGGATGACATTTAGGCCTTTGATTGAGGAATAATTTAAAGAAAAGGGATTTTATGAATTGCACGGGATTTGAATACCCCCATAAGATGAATCATGTTAGGATGCTATGAAATACGGTTATTGAGGTATAGTATCGTCCCATCGTGGATCGGGCAAATCACTTCAGATGTTCCCCGATGAGATATGAGCCCTAGTGACAATGTATTACGTAAGAGGTTTCAAGTTATCAGTGATAGATTATGGATTAACATTAAGGTAAATCACCAATGGATGGATAAAAATTGCAAAGTATGAGATGAGATTAGACCGTCATTATTAAGATTAACAGTAATGAGGAAGCATTAAAGGACTTAGATTTATACATATAGGACAAGCAGTGAAAGAGTAACCCGGAGCTGGGTGGCAGACCTCGGTAATAATAAACCGAAGTAAGAGTTAGGATATAGTATGACCTACCTAGATATAGTAAAACCATAAGCATAAAAACCCGAGGCTATGAAGCAAGGTATAACAATAGTCGTAAGTTCGACAAAGTACCAAGCGAAGAACTTTAGTACAGCTATAGATGCCTAGAGTGACATCTTGTCATAGTTCTGTATATGTTCACAAAGTGAGGTCTAGAGATTGGCTAAAACCAGGAGAAAAAAGGAGAGAAGAGTCGCATAGACACACATACAAATACACCGTTTTACATGATGCATGATAGAAGGTAACAACAGTTACGAGATTAAAAGAATTCCGACCACAGGTCGTGGTGTGAGAAAGAGACCTAAAGGGAGGAATACCCTGGCCTTTAGATTTATTTACTGAATAGTTTCCTAGTTGTCAAGGAAAATATTAAAGTATTCGTAAGAGCTAAAGGTTATGAGACTGATAAATGCATCATTCAACATTCGAGGATGAATGTTCCAAAGGGGGGAATGATGTTACACCCCAAGTTTTCATACTTGAGAGTACGTCGTAAGTCATTGATGTAAGCTCGAAAATGAGATTATATTTGGAAGCAAATAAAGTAAGTTAATCATGTTACCTTGGAGGTTACAAATATTTAAGATCATGAATAATAAGTACCAAAAGGGTTGGAAAGCTTAGTCGCTAAACGAATTGAGGAAAATAAGTTTCGTCAAAAAATCGACAAGTTTGGAATATTATAACATATTCTTTTGGGGTGAGACTAGGGTGATTAACATGATGAGGAGGTTAATTTATGAGTTATTATAGTCGTATGATAGTCGTATGTTATGTTTTTAAGTCAAACGAGTTATGGAACAAAAGTTAGCAAAGGTCATCACAAGTTGCATTTATAATATGCTGAAATTTAGGTCAAATGTAGATGCACTTTTCTCCCAATATACTTGGAATAAAGGGATGATCTACATATCAAATTGAAGATCTACGAGTCTAGTTTCCAACGCATTAAACCATTCATCAATACGACATCGGAGTAGAGAGATATTCGCATTTTCGCAAGACCGCGCAAGCAGCTCACAATGGGACCCACTTAGGCGGTGGTCGACCTACTTCACTTTATAAACGATTTGGACGCCTATTTTTCACTTATTTTCAACTCAACTTCGTCTCCAAACTTCTCCTAACCCTCCTAAACAGATACCACAAGGGTTTCAAGTGATTACACCATATCTCAACATCAAAACTTAGTTCTAGTGAAGAACAACACCTCTTTGAGGTTGTGTTGTCATTGAGGATTGTTGTGGGCTGTATTTGGATGAAATTCCAAGTTGTTGCTGCTGTCTAAGGTGAGTATAACAGCCTACTAATTGTGATTAAGCTTTCTTTTATGTTGGTTAAGTTGTTAGGATGATAAACTACAAGATAGTACTTGGATTAGCTTAAGTCACTTCTATGGTGTTGTATTGCTATTGAGGGTTGTTGTGAGCTGAATATAACTTGGATTTCGACTTGAAGTTACTATAGGAGTTGTGTGTATTGTCTTCTTGCATGTGCTTAAGGTTATCTTGATGTTGATTAAGTTAAATGGATGGAGTAGACATGAACTTGTGAATAAAGCTACTAATTGAAGATAGTTGGAGTTGAGGATTGTTTCCTTTGTTATAAATATATGGTATAAGGATGGAATCATTGATGAATGACTTCATTATCATGTTAATGATACTGTTAAATTAATGTAAGAAGTCTATAAGGGGTGATATGGGTTATACGGATTCCAACCGGAGCTTGCCGCTCGTCGTGAAGTAGTTGTGACTTCTTGTTGTTATATGGTGACTTGTTATTGATATTTATAGGTTGCTGGACTTCCCTGGCTGTTGTTGTTGGTATATGGTATTGGAGGAGGCCCTTGTTACAAGGGAGATGCTGCCCGAATTTACGTAGACGAGCTACTAGCTTAAGTTACAGACTTAGCCTTTGCTCAACACTGATTTTGAATCTCCTTATGCTATGATAGATCGAGTTGACTTGTTTGAAGAGTTGCTTAGAAGGTATTAAGGACTCAACATGTTTAAGGTATGTTAAGGCTCTTCCTTCATTCTTTTGGCATGATCTATAGTGAAACGAACGTAAACGATACGCTATTTCATAATGAATCTACTCCTAGCAACTAAGGTTGTCCATGTTGTTCATTCCTTACAAAATTATTCCAAGAAAGTATGTATGATCCTTGGGTCCTAGTGAAGTTCATATTGATGGTATCATGTCCATAATGTTAATCGATGGTGCAATGACCTTATGTCACTCCAAAAGGTTTAGAACGTGACTCTATGAGTCCAGCATGCATTATATATGTATCTATTTTACTCTACCGAGCCGCGCTATAGTCGGCCGGGTACAGCACCTATTGTGCAACCACTGATCAGTTGGGTTTACCGAGCTCCACGTGGCCGGGTACGATTCTACCGAGCCTTATGATGGCCGGGTACGTTTTTACCGAGTCCTCTTTGAGGCCGGGTATGATATGATGATGATGATGCCTACAGAGGCGAATGTTTTTAAAAGTTTATGTATATATATGTATTATGCATTTCATGTCAGTAGCCCCCAGAGGCACTCAGATGTTCCAGGTTGTATCTCCTCTATCTCTCTTTACATTACTGTTCTTATTTATGCTTTCCTGCCTTACATACTCAGTACTTTATTCGTACTAACGTCCCTTTTGCATGGGGACGCTGCATTTCATGCTCGCAGGTCCCGATTGATAGGTTGACAGTCCTCCTATTAGGCTGTCAGCTTAGTGAAGGTATTGGCGCACTCCACTTGCTCCGGAGTTGCCTATTTGGTCAGTACGCTTTGGATATGTATTGATTGGTATGGCGGGGCCCTGTCCCGACCTTTATGATTTTATGTACTCTTAGAGGCTTGTAGACAGATGTCAGGTGTATGGATACTTGTATGGCCTTGTCGGCCTATGTTTTGAGTTTACAAATGGTCATGTCGGCCTTATAGGCCCGTATGTCATATGTATAAGTTTGTATATCATGTTGGGTCATCATATGTTGAGTATTCCCTTATGTTTTATTCTTGTTATCTCATGACGGGTTTTCCGGCTCATTTACTCATGATAGTATGATAGGAAAGATATGTTATGTTGGTACTCGGTTGAGTAAGGCACCGGGTGCCCCTCGCGGCCCTTCGGTTTGGGTCATGACAGTAATATAGCTATCACAACCAAGTACTCACTCTATACCTCTCGGTAGTTTGAGTGATTTTTCCCAATTTTGCTTCCTCAAGTCTCAATGGGTATTAATGCAATTCAAGTGATATTAGCTCAAGTCGGGTATTACTATCTCTAGGTTTAACCCTTTAATTGGGGCTATCAATTTTTTGAGTTCACCCCAATTCCTTGTTAGCCTAGTTTTCCTAGAGTTAGTCCCTCTTTCTCAAGTAGAGACTAAGTCATAAAGGTATGAATCAGTGTTTGCAACCACTAATTTTATAGTTCTAGCAAGAACTAGGCTAAATATCACTAACCCATACACATTCAAGCTCTAAAATTAAATACGCATTAAATACCCACACTAGGGTTGGGTCACAACCCTAGCTATGAGTTTAGCTACTCATGGAAATAACAGAAATCAAAGACGAAAAGAAGATAAAATTCATAATACTAGATTAAAAGATAAAAATCTAATATTAATAGATGAATCTAGTACAAAATTTTCGAAAGCAGTAAACTCAGCCGTCTCAGGTGCTCCTATAATACATAACATGACTTAAAAATGACAAAAGTTCTATTTATACTAAGCTGAAATTTCCGAACAAAAATACCCCTGCGGGGGTTGTGCGGCCGCGTAATTCTGAGCGCGGTCGCGTTCTTGCTTTCGAGGCCGCATAATTTTGATCGCGGTCCACGTTTTCAAATTTGGATCTAGGTTTAGCTGAGTTTTGCGGACCGCATAATTTCAATCGCGGCCGTGTAAGGGACTTCCGTGGCCTCACAATTCTGACGCAAACCGCACTTCTCCCTTTTGCTCAAGCTGTGAGCTCTCTGAACTTCATGCACCGCGGTCCACATAATTTTCATCACAGTCGTAAGGAGACTTTTTACAGAGCAAATAAAGTCGAAAGTTTGAGTTCCACCGACCAACCGTCATGGCAAAGTCTGGAAAAACCAGAGGTTCTCCGGGGCCTGAAATAAAATCGGTCCTCAGGGAACAAGCAGTTGCAGTTGAGATGTTCATCAAAGAAGCCGGGCCAAGATCA
The DNA here is from genome assembly GCF_001879085.1 of Nicotiana attenuata. Classification (NCBI taxonomy): domain Eukaryota; kingdom Viridiplantae; phylum Streptophyta; class Magnoliopsida; order Solanales; family Solanaceae; genus Nicotiana; species Nicotiana attenuata. Next base: position 9,067 of record NW_017679087.1, read on the forward strand.
AGTGACTGAAACAATCAAGGCCACAAAACCAACCACCGTTTCAAACTAACAAATTGTTCTTTGTTTGGAAAGCAGGAAACATGTGCAATCCAAAGCAACCTTGCAAGAAGCAGGTGCAACCAAAAAGAAACCGCGCGGAGATTAAAATAGCTCTGCAGCAAAAAACCCAAAAAGGGAAATTTTGAAAATAATAAAATAGACTAATTTAATTTGTAAAGTCCAAATTAATAATTTATCCCAATTAAATTTAATCCAAGTTTTGTATGGATCAGGCCTATTAAAATTTATATGTCTACAATTGTGTCGTCAATATGACATTATATATCAATCTTCACACTAGCGACTCTAATTACTAGGTATCTATTATTTAAATAAAGATTATTCTTTTAGTTCAATTCATAGTACAACCTTATTTGAGTCAACACAAGTTTAAAGATGGCAGTTTGATTTATGTGCATATTATAATGTGTTATGGAAGAAAGTTTCAAAAGAATGGTTGCAACAAAGTCTCCTAAGATATATACCGAGGACGATGCTATAAGGATCTAAAAACAAAAAAAGAGAGGAAGAGATAACAAGAAAGAGAAGGGAGGGAAGAAGAAATAGAGCTTGAATCTAGAATTGTCCTGAGATTTGTGTTGCCCTTGTAAGGTTGAACAAGTAAAACGTCAGTGAATAAATGGACGAGGTACGATGAGATTGTTACCTTGGAAAATAAGGTATCAGCTAAATTACGATCTTGAGTTCCCGAAGATTCGAATAGCTCATGAACTTGTTAATTAAACTGTGAAAATAGTACCGGCTAGTCAGTTTTCGGACTGGTAATTAAAAAATAACCAGCATTCACAAAGTCATTGAAAAATAGCCACTATTTTGCTGCAACATGGAAAATTCCAGCATAATATACTGGAGATTGGTGCACCTGTATAGGGGTGGTCAAATCAAACCAACAAACCGCACCATAAAGTCGAAGTCAACAAGCTCATCGACGCGGGATTTATTCGAGAGGTGAAGTACCCATCATGGATATCGAATATTGTAGGTGGCAAGAAAAAGAATGGTCAAATACGTGTTTGTGTTGACTTTCGAGACCTAAACAAGGCATGTCCAAAAGATGACTTCCCGCTACCAATTATTGAACTCATGGTTGATGCTACAACAGGGCATGAAGCTATGTCATTCATGGATGGGTCCTCCGGATACAATCAAATCAGATTGTCTCCAAAAGATGAAGAGTGTACTGCTTTTCGAACTCCAAAAGGGATATATTGCTACAAAGTGATGCCCTTCGGTCTGAAGAATGCTGGTGCCACCAACCAGCACGCAATGCAAAACATCTTTGATGACATGCTTCATAAGAGGGTTGAATGCTACGTCGATGACTTGGTGATGAAGACGAATAGTAGGCGTTACCACCTTGAAAACCTTCGAATTATTTTTGAAAGGTTAAGAAAATTCGACCTGAAGATGAATCCACTTAAGTGTGCATTTCGAGTTACCTTAGGAAAGTTTCTTGGCTTCATTGTGCGTCATCGTGGAATTGAAGATGATCCTGCAAAGATTGATGCCATTCAGAAAATGCCCAAGCCAAAGAACATGAGGGAACTTCGAAGTCTCCAAGGAAACTTAGCATTCATTCGGAGGTTCATCTCTAATCTAGCCGGACGGTGTCAACCCTTAAATCATCTATTGAGGAAGGATATCCCTTTTCGTTGGGATCAGTCACGTCAAAATGTTTTTGAAAGCATCAAAAATACTTGCTGAATCCACCTGTGTTAGAGGCGCCAATGCTTGGGAAGCCCTTGATACCCTACATCGCGGCACAAGAACGTTCACTTGGAGCACTACTTACTTAAGAGAATGAGGAAGGAAAGGAACAAGCATTGTACTACCTTAGTCGAACTCTAATAGGAGCTGAGTTAAACTATACGCCTGTTGAGAAAATATTCTTAGCGTTACTTTATGCAATAAAGAAGCTAAGGCATTATTTTGAAGCATACACCATCAAACTCATCTCTCGAGCAGATCCCGTAAAGTTTGTGATGACTCGACCTGTTCTTTTTGGACTCCTAGCAAGATGGTACATATTGTTTAACCAATATGAGATCACATACACACCTCACAAAGCTGTGAAAGGACAAGCACTAGCCAATTTTCTGGCTTATCACCCTCTGTTGGCGGAATGGGAGCTTTCGAATGAGTTTCTAGATGAAGATGTTTTGTTCATTGAAGAATAGCCACCATGGACAATGTTCTTTGATGGATCTGCACGCGTAACGGTGCGGGGGCAGGTGTTGTGTTGATCTCTCCAGAAAGACAAGTCTAGCCATTCTCCTTTGTTTTAGGTGAAACATGCTCCAACAATGCCGCAGAGTACCAAGATTTGATCGTCGGTCTCGAAATGGCATTAGAAATGAAGATTCTACAGTTGGAGATCTACGACGACTCGAAGCTGATCATCAACCAACTTTTGAGGAGTTACGAGGTAAAGAAGGAAGATCTCTTGCCATACCATCAATATGCTTCTGGTTTACTTGAAAAATTCGACCAAGTGTTCTTGAACCACGTCCCAAGAGAAGAAAATCGCAAGGCTGATGCTTTGGCTAACTTGGCCACGATGATGGCACTTGGAGAGAATGAGTCAACAAAGGTATGTGTGTGTCATCGATGGGTTTTTCCTAGACATCTGGATCTTCAAATCAACGAAAGCCATCATACGTGTGTCTGAGTGATTGAAGATGAATATTGGAGGAAACCACTGATAGACTACCTTGAACATGGAAAGTTACCTCCGCAACAAAGAACATACATCAAACGAAGAGCACAACGATTCATTTTCTATAAAGGGACATTATTTCGCCGCTCTTTTGAAGGACTATTCTTGCGATGTCTTGACAAAGAAGAAGCCCGCCAAGCGATGGAGGAAGAACATTCTGGCTCATGTAGAGCACAACAATCTGGTCCCAAGCTCCATTTTCGCATCAAGATGATGGGCTACTACTGGACGACAATGGTGAAGGATTGCATGTATCATGCCAAAAGATGTCAAGCGTGTCAATTTCATGCCAACTACATCCACCAACCTCCAGAGCCTCT
>NW_017679087.1:14645-18400 GCF_001879085.1 Nicotiana attenuata
ATGTTTCTAAGAATCAAAGGTTGATTCTTCAAATAATAGCGTTTCCAGGTCACGAGACTTACCTCCAATCGATTCCCGTCAAAAACCTCTTCAATTCCTACCAAAAAGCTCTTGAGGTGGTTCAAAAATGGAGGAAATATCAAATGGGTCGCGGATGAAATGTCCTTAATTAACCCTTCTGTGATGCCCAGTTTCTTCTATGCGAACGCGAAGGCCCTCTCGCGTTCGCGATGAACAAAATTTCCACAGACCAATTTTACTCTACGCGAACGCGTAGCACCAGACGCGAACGCGATGCACTCCCAGGCCCTCTTACGCGAACGCGACTTCACCATCGCGAACGCGATGAATAACCAAGCTGGGCCCCCAGACTCCTCCTACGCGAACGCGGGGTCCCACCCGCGAACGCGATGACCAACAGAATCAGGCCTACGCAAATGCGGCCTATGCCATGCGAACGCGAAGGCAAAATTATGCCTGCAACAGCTGCTGAAAATCAGCAACACTCCAAGTCAAATTTTCTTCCGTTTGATCACCCGAAATCACCCCGAGGCCCCCGGGGCCTCAACCAAAAACACCAACCTACCCCCAAAACATCATACGAACTTGTTCCAATCATCAAAACACGTCAAACAACACAAAAATCATCAATTCACCACGGATTCAAGCCTAAGTTTATCAAATTCTTCCGAAACTCACATTCGATCAAAAACCCAACCAAACGACGTCCAAATGACCTGAAACTTTACCCGCACATCCAAAATCACCTAACGAAGCTACTATAACTCTCGGAATTCCATTCCGACCCCCGGATCAAAATCTCACCTACCAACCGGAATTCGCCAAAATTCAACCTTCGCCAATTCAAGCCTAATTCTACACCGGACCTCCAAATTCAATTCCGATCGCACTCCTAAGTCACAAATCATTCCCCGAAGCTAACCGAATCACCAGAATTCACATCCGAGCCCTCTAACTATATAGTCAACTTCCGGTTGACTTTTTCCAAAACAAGCTTCCTTCTAAGAGGCTAAGTGCCTCATTTCCAACTAAAACCAATCCAAATCCACCTGATCACCTCAAATACCGGTACTGAAATGTAGAGAAACATAATATGGGGGAAACGGGGCGGTAACTCACGTGACGACGAGCCAGGTCGTCACATCCATAATCTTAATTAATTAATTAGCTTAATTACTTAATTAATCTCCCAATAAAATCTATAATTAATCAATTATCCACATAATTAAGAATTATTTCAAATTACTTAAAATACTACTCACTTTTAACATACCTTATACACCTTACTATCATGGTCATGTGGTACCTACTACTACCACCAATCACACATCAACCACCATAAGTACCTCAGCTACAACCTTATCAAACTTCACCACTACCTAGACCACAAGTAACTTGTCAAGAGCCTCGGATGATGAACAACCCACTTTTCATGATCATAAGACTACCTTGAATGAGTTGGACAACATCCACCAAGTTTTCAAAACGAATATAGGGGGGATGAAGTATACAAAAGGGGAAGAGGCCAAATGATTTTGAGCACATCCCTGAAAAATTTATAGAAAAAAAATAAGGATGAGAGACAAAAGATAGAGAGAAGTGAGGGAGAGAAAAGTGACAACTCTAGAGCGGAAAACGGCGAGGAAGCATAGAGTGAAGTGAGTGGGTTGTCACAAGAAAAGAGTGAAGAGCTTGAAAAGAAAATGAGAGAAAAGAAATAGGAAAAACAAAAAGAGAGTGGGGATTTTTCTTATTCTAATGCTAATAACCTTTCTTCTTTCTTTAGTTGTTTTGTATCTTGTGAAAGTACTTTTGGAGATGAGCCATCAAGTGAAGTTCAATCTACTTTGATGAACTTGGAAGAAGATCAAACTACCATTTCAAGAGATTTTTGAAATTATTAAATTAATTCAAGGTAAAGAGAATTTTACTTTGGAAGAGCTTCATGGTAAAATAGCTTATCCTTCTACTCATGATACTTTAGCTGATTGTGGTGACACTTTGAGTTTGAAATATAGCTATGACATTGATGAGTTTGATATCTGTTTATCTTGTAATGAGAAAAACAGTTATGGCTTGCACCTAGCTAGGAGTTATTGTGCATTATTAGATAATTCTAGTTCTTTGTTAAATGACTCCTTAGCTAGTGATGTGTGTGATGTTGAATCTAATGATACCCCACCTTTATGGGATGATGCATGTGATGATTCTTTTGACTCTACTTTAACTTTGTTGGAAGAAAGTTTTGATCTTTATGAAGAAATGAGTCAAGAAGAATGTGTTGATGATTCTTTTGATTCTATTTTCATTCCTTTGGCAAAAAGATTTAGTTTTTATGGTGAAATGAGTAAATGTGAGTGTGAAGATGCCTTGTTGGAGAGTGGACTAGTTACTTATAATGACATAAATATGAAATACGAAAACTTCCATTTGTATTTCAATGAGTTGACTTCTCATGTATTTGATCTTGATGACTCTTATTAATGTGATGAATTTGTTGAGCATGAAAAGGAAAGTAAAGCTTTTGATGATAGCATTAATTTCTTTACTTATCTTATTCCTACTTTTGAAAGAACATTCTCATTGAATTTTGCTAATGCTTCTATTAGAAAAGGTAAGAATATTTCTTTTGATCGAAAGAAGAACATTAACTTCAAGTATAATCTGATTATCGGTTGAATACGTGAGAATCAACCGTAATTGAATCCCGAGTCAGTTATCTTGCACATGTCTGGTCAATTTCCCTTATTCCTCTCATTGATATTCCTTCATTGCTCATCTGTTGTCTTTTTTGATCAATTGTTAATCGCTTAAATTTTAGTAGTTAACCATAGCAATAGTCAAAACAAGTGTTAGTTTTCCTAGATAGTAATCAACTGAAGATTATTCGAACACTATTTAAATCCAATCCCTGTGGAGACGACGATAATTTATCTATACTATCTTTGACTAGAGAGCAATAATTTTATGTTGTATTTTGCATCGTCAGTCCGTCGGAAAAATATTTATTTGTCAATCCAGAGATCCTATTTACCGATGGAGTTCGTTGTTATACTAAAAATAAATTTTCAAAATTTCGTTGATCATACGGATGGATATCCATCGGTATATGAATTAATTCATACTTTAAATAGTTAAATTTACTAAATTAAAATTCTAAATATACCGATGGTGTCCGTTGGTAATATTAAATTTTTATTTTTAATTTACCGAGAGATTTTCATCCCTATGGATATTATTGAGATTGTATTATTTTATATTTACTGAGAATTTTATCGGTTACTTTTACCGAGGAGCGATTTACCTACGTACCACTTACCGACGGACTTCCCTTGGTAAAGCATTGTTGCCGAGGGACGTCCCTCCACTACAAGAAAATCACGTATTACATGGAGATTTTTCTGGGGATAAATTCGATGGAAAAACCTTTGTGGGTAATTATTACCTACAGAATTTATAAATCTCCATGTACGTTACCTGGGGATTTCTAAATCCGTAAGTAAATTACCTGAAATTTTAAATCCGCATGTAAATTACTTGCGGATTTTTTCGTAGGAATTTCTAAAAATTCACATGAAACTTTTGGTAAACTTTTTATGAAAGTTATGAGTTTTTGCGAATTTTCATTGGGAAATATCTGCAAGAACCCCATGATTCCAAATAAAAATTTTAGAACCTATTAGACAGTAAATTAAATTGTTGCCGTAGTATTTTATTATTCAAATTAATTAGAT
>NW_017679088.1:0-9726 GCF_001879085.1 Nicotiana attenuata
TATCATCTTCCTTAGTATCTTCTTGATATTCTTGTTGGCCACTTCTACGGCTCCATTCATCTGAGGTCTATAGGCTGTTGAATTCCTGTGTTTGATTTTGAATGTTTCACACATTGCTTTCATCAGGTCACTGTTAAGATTGGAACCATTATCAGTAATGATTGACTTTGGGATGCCGAAACGACAAACGATACGGTCGTGGACAAAGTCTGCCACGACTTTCTTAGTCACTGCCTTGTATGATGCCACTTCAACCCATTTGGTGAAATAATCAATTGCCACTAGAATGAACCTGTGTCCGTTTGATGCGGTAGGCTCAATAGGTCCGATGACATCCATTCCCCAAGCGGCGAACGGCCATGGCGAACTTGTTGCATTAAGCTCATTAGGAGGCACCTTTATCATATCTGCATGTATCTGACAGCGATGGCACTTTCGGACGTACCGGATGCAGTCCGTTTCCATAGTCATCCAAAAATAGCCAGCTCGTAGTATTTTCTTGGCTAAGACAAAACCGTTCATATGTGGGCCGCAGGTCCCTGCATGAATTTCTTCCAATAGCCTGGATGCTTCCTTTGCGTCGACACACCTTAATAACCCCAAATCGGGAGTCCTCCTATACAGGATTCCTCCGATGTGAAAGAAATTATTGGATAACCTTCGAAGTGTGCGCTTATGAGTAGCGTTTGCAAGTTCTGGATATTCCCCCGTGGCTAAATATTCCTTGATATCATGAAACCAAGTCTTTCCATCTGCTTCCTCCTCGACATGAGCACAGTAAGCTGGCTGATTATGGATTTTCACAGGAATAGGGTCAATGAAATTTGTGTCCGGGTGCTGAAACATAGATGATAGAGTGGCCAATGCGTCGGCAAACTCATTCTGGACTCTGGGGACATGCCGGAATTCTGTCTTTGTGAACCTCTTCCTCAACTCCTATACATGATGCAAATATGGGAGTATCTTAGAGTTCTTGGTCGCCCATTCTTCTCGGACCTGATGTATAAGCAAATCCGAATCCCCAATCACTAGCAGCTCGTGGACGTTCATGTCAATGGCCATCTCGAGCCCTAGGATGCAAGCTTCGTACTCGGCCATATTGTTGGTGCATGGGAACCTGAACTTTGCGGATACCGGATGATGCTGGCGGGTTTCTGATACTAGGACTGCTCCTATGCTGACTCCTTTGAAATTTACTGCTCCATCGAAAAACATTCTCCAACCGTCATAGGACTCTACAATATCCTCTCCTATGAATGATACTTCTTCATCTGGAAAATACGTCTTTAGGGGCTCGTATTCTCCATCCACAGGGTTTTCAACAAGGTGATCCGCTAGTGCATGTCCTTTGATTGCTTTCTGAGTTACGTAAACAATGTCGAATTCACTCAGCAGGATTTGCCACTTGGCTAGCTTGCCAGTGGGCATGGGCTTCTGAAAGATGTACTTCAGCGGGTCCATCCTTGATATGAGATAAGTAGTATAGGCACAGAAATAATGCCTCAACTTCTGAGCCACCCAAGTCAGAGCACAACATGTGCGCTCTAATAGAGAATACCGGGCCTCATACGGAGTGAACTTCTTGCTGAGATAGTAAATGGCCTGTTCTTTCCTTCTTGTTTCGTCATGTTGCCCAAGAACGCAACCGAATGCCCCATCCAACACTACAAGGTAGAGTAATAGAGGTCTACCTGGCTCGGGCGGGACCAAAACTGGCGGTGTTGACAGGTACTCCTTCATTCTGTTGAAAGCTTTCTGACAGTCGTCAGTCCAATTGGTAGCGGCGTCTTTCTTTAACATCTTAAAGATCGGCTCACAAATGACAGTTGATTGAGCTATGAACCGGCTGATATAGTTGAGTCTCCCCAGGAAACTCATCACGTCCTTCTTGTTTTTGGTGGTGGCAATTCTTGAATAACCTTAACCTTTGATGGATCCAGTTCTATTCCTCGGCGACTCACGATAAACCCAAGTAGTTTTCCGGCGGGAACCCCGAATGCACACTTGGCGGGGTTCAGCTTCAGATTGTACCTTCTCAGTCTATTGAAGAATTTCCTCAAATCTCCCAGGTGATCAGCGGCTTTCTTGGATTTGATGATGACGTCGTCTACATACACCTCGATCTCCTTGTGTATCATGTCATGGAAAATTGTGGTCATGGCCCTCATGTAGGTGGCCCAGGCATTCTTTAGCCCAAACGGCATCATTTTGTAACAATACATCCCCCACGGCATAATGAAAGCCGTTTTCTCCGCGTCCTCTTCATCCATCCATATCTGATGGTACCCAGCAAAACAATCAACGAACGACTGCAACTCATGCTTGGCGCAGTTGTCAATCAAGATGTGTATATTCGGCAAGGGAAAGTCGTCTTTCGGACTGGCCAGGTTGAGGTCCCGGTAGTCGACACAGACTCTAACCTTCCCGTCCTTCTTCGGTACTGGCACAATGTTGGCTAACCACGTTGGATATTCCACCACCCTGAGAACCTTAGCTTTGACCTGCTTAGTGACTTCTTCCTTGATTTTCAGACTCATATCTGGCTTGAATTTCCTGAGCTTCTCCTTTACCGGGGGACATGTCGGATCGGTTGGCAACTTGTGAGCTACAATAGATGTACTGAGACCAGTCATATCATCATACGACCAGGCGAATATATCCTCATATTCTCTTAGGAATCCCGTGTACTCCTCCTTTTCTGATGGTGACAGATGAACACTGATGCGCGTTTCTTTGACATTTTCTGTGTTTCCCAAGTTAACAACCTCAGTCTCGTCCAAGTTGGATTTAGGTCTATTTTCGAAATCCTCAACCTCTTTAACAACCTCTTCTGGTATATCATCTTCTTCTGAGTCTATATCCGTTTGTTGCGTTGTCTCGTTGCAAGTCACAATCGTCAGTTCATCAAGATAAGTAATAGTAATGCTGTGTAAATAAAGTAAACGATGAAAAGTAATAAGAGCGGGATTTATGAGAAACTAAAATGCTTTGTTAAATTTCATAATTTTTTTGAACATTGGAGCTCTTATTTCGAAATTAAAATGCGGAAAGAAAATTGACTGGTAAAATAAAGATGATGCATGGTTCTTTGTTTAGCCTTGCTACCCCGAAGCTTTCCGGGCCCTGGTGGTTCTGACGGTCTAGTTGTCGAGGCGTGCTCCTTGGCTCTCGGCTTGTATGGAAGGGCCTTCCTTCGCTTCCTCCTCGAAAATGACGCAACAGTCCATGTTATCATCTTCCAAAAACAAATTCCTCATTGCCTCCAGTGATTCCTCTTTTTCCGACCCATATATGACATCGGCTGGCTGGAAATTCTGCTCCAGGCGAGGTATCGGATGCCCCAGTGGGTAGTAGGGACTGCGCCATGGTGGCGACCAGTGGTTGAACTCCTCCCAAGTGTATTCATATCCCATGCCAAAAGTGGTACCATGTTTCTTCAGCTTGATAGGTTTGGTGATTCCCTGGAGGTTCTTGCCGAGCCCCTTGCTAGGTTCATATCCGCTCCAATTCAGTATACTTTCAATCTTGTTATCCCACCGTTTATCCTTGTCTACGGCGTTGACTCGCTCAATGTGATGGTAAGTTTCTCTGCCTATCTTCCTTCTTCCTCCGATTGGCGGGATAGTCTGGCGACTGTATATGGGATTGCTACTGTCGCGGTGAATAATCACCTCTTGGTGATTCTATTCAAACTTCACTGCCTGGTGTAGGGTTGATGCTACAGATCCAGCAGCATGAATCCAAGGTCGTCCCAGAAGTAAGTTGTAAGATGCTGGGACGTCTATTACTTGAAAGTCAACGTCGAACCAAGTCGGTCCCATTTGTAGACATAAACTGATTTCCCTAATAGTGGACCTTTGGGAACCATCGAAAGCTTTGACATTGATGGCTCCATCCCTGATCTCATGCTGGCTCTTCCCTAATGTTCTGAGAGTCACCAATGGACAAATATTGAGGCTTGACCCTCCGTCAATTAGAATTCTAGTGATGAAATGATCCTCGCACTACACAGTGATGTGCAATGCTTTGTTGTGGCTCAGCCCTTCCGGTGGCAGCTCATCTTCGTGGAAAGTGATTTTGTGACTCTCCAATACTTGCCCTACCATGTTCGCCATTTCTCCTCCAATTATGTTGCTGGGTACATATGCCTCACTCAGTATCTTCAACAAGGCATTCTTATGCGCATTGGAGCTTTGCAGCAGAGCTAGGATGGAGATATGTGCTGGTGTTTTCTTTAGTTGACCAACGACTGAGTACTCTTTTGCTTGTATCTTCCTCCAGAGATCATCGGGCCCAGTTTCAATAGGCCGTCCAGAAGCCTGCTTACTTGATTCACCTAAGTGCTCCGGAGTATAAACCCTACCGGTTCTTGTCATACCCTGCACCGTAACTGCTTCTCCGGTTTTGGCTTTTCCTCTTCTCCTTGCCTCGGCCGTGTAATCCCATGGTATAGCTTTGGAGTGGAATGGCGTTATAGCTGTCATTGCTACTGGAATAGGCACCCTTGCCTTGGAAGGTAATACAGCAACTTCAAAAGGCTCAGGCACCTTTGGGGACCCAAACTCGACCTCGATTGGTGTTGGCATCTTTTCGAAAGATGGTGTTTCAAGATCGAGCGATAGGGACATGTTCACTTCAGCGTCTTCAGAAGGCTGAATCTTGACTACAATTGGATTAAGTGTAACCGTTGCTTTCTTTGGTTCGTCACCTTCAGTGATTAATCCGATCGACCCTTTGGGGTCCCAATCATCCTCTATCTCGATCATGTGAATGCCTCCGCCTTTGTGGTCAGGTAGAGGGTTGTTGCGGACATTTGGAGCAGGCTCCTTTGCCACAATGATCTTGTTGTCAATCAAAAACTAAATCTTGTCTTTCATGGAGCGGCACTCATCAATGGTATGCACAGGTTTTGTTTGGGTTGATCCATTGGGAAGGGTTTTCTGGAGTTATGGCAGGGATAAGGGTGACGTAGCCAGCAGCTTTAAGCCTTTCATATAGCTGGTCGATTGGTTCGGCAATTGCAGTGTATTGTTTGGGAGGTCTGCAATCGAAGTTTTGTCGGGGTCTAGGAAAATTTTGGCGGGTGGGAGGTGATTCGTAGTGAGCTTGTTGGGTATTGTAGGTTTGGTAGACGTGTACGGTTTGGGAATATCTGGGTGAAGTGGGTTGGTATGTGGGAGGTGGAGATGATTAGTAAGTAGGTGGTGGAGCATGGTAAGCGGGCGAGGGCGCTTGGTAATTTAGGGTAGGATGATATGTGAGTGGAGGTAATGGATAGGTTTGGTATTTGGTTGGGGATTTTGTCCTTTGTGCAACCATCACGGCACCCACATCCCTTTTCTTGGACGTGCCACCAGACGGTGGAGCCTTGTTGGTAGCCTGCAATGCTTCAAAGTTAGTGACTATTCCACTTTTAATACCTTCCTCGATCCTTTCCCCTAGTTTGATGATGTCGGAAAATTTCTGGCCTTCGATCAACATCAACCTTTCATAATACTGTGGATCTTGAGCCTGGACGAAAAACCTGTTCATTTGTTCTTCTTCTAAAGCTGGCCTGACCTTAGCGGCTTTTGACCTCCAACAAGTAGCATACTCGCGGAATGTCTCCGTGGGTTTCTTCTTTATGTTCTGGATGTAGAACATATCTGGTGCATTCTCCATGTTGAATCTGAATCTATCCATGAAATCGGACGCCATATTTACCCAATTCGGCCACTTCTTTGGGTCTTGGCTAATGTACCAAGATAGGGCATCCCCTTTCAGACTCCTCACAAAGAGCTTCATGCGAATCTTTTCATCCTTTCCTACTCCGACCAGTTTGTCGCAGTATGTCCTTAAATGAACTCTGGGATCCTCGGTGCCATCGAACATCTCGAACTTTGGTGGTTTGTACCCCTCGGGTAGTTCGACATCTGGTTGAATGCAGAGGTCTTCGTAATTCAGTCCCTCGATCCCCTTGCTTCCTTCGACACCCTGCACTCTGCTAGTCAGCTTCTTGAGTTCCGCAGCCAGATTCTTAATAATAGAGTCTATATCATCAGACTCAGGTGTGCTCGAGGCGGGCTGAATGGGGTGTGGTATGGTTTCCACATAAATAGGGGTGTTGTGGTGATGATCATTTGTGGAATTTAGGGGTTCAGGGATGAGCAGTGGGGTGTTGCTTGAAGTGTGGCATGTGTTGCAGTGGTGGTGATGAGCGGATTGGTTTTGTGGTTTCGGGATGTTTTGTGGTGGTGTGGGATTTTGAGTGTTGGGGAAGTTGACATCTGGGGTAGTGAGGGAAAATGACAAGCTTGCCAAATTCCGAACTTGGTCCAGTTCTTCCTGGAATTTCAATAACTTTTGTTCGAGTTGGGAGGCACTTTCCTTGGAAACCTGAATACCCTGGGGAACCTCTACCCTTTCAACTGAGTTCTCCTTCCTAATATTGCTCAAGTTTTCCATTTTTCCCTTGTTCTTGTTTCTAATAGGACCCGGAGGAGGAGGAGGTGGAGGGCCCTTGGATCTTGTGGAGTAAGATGACGATGCCAGAATGCACGAACTAACCTTTGGGGAAGGGGAATAAAACAAAAAGGTAACAAGTTAGTGTGGATCCTGAGGAGAAAACATTGCAGTATTTAAACACATAGTGCAAGAATATAAATCGTATCCTAATTTGGGAGCCTCGTTGTGCCCGAGGTAGGCCTAGCGACAAATAAATTTGGAGAACTTATAATGCTAAATGCCTCATTTTATTGATGAAAAATAAGACGAATCCCAAAACGATACTAAATAACAGAAATAAAGATGTCACTAGTGGCCATAGGCCCTATTACATTTGCGAAGCAAAGAATAACTCCTATCTACTTGGTCCCAGAAGGACCTTCCGCAGACTCGGCAACGTTGGCTCCTTCGTACAGCTCTCCTAGCTCGTGCAATCCCAGCAGCAAATAGGCCCTTGCCAGATGTCCTCCTTCATTTCCTTCAGCAACCCGGCAATCTTCAATTCTCTTTAGAAACTTCTTTTCCAGCTCCATTATGCCCCGCTCCAAATAGCTTAGACGTTCGTTGGCGCTGACAGCCATGTCTTTCCATTCTCCGATTAGCTTTTGGTTGGCTTTTTGTATTTCCTGATGTTCATTTTCACATTCCCACATCCTCTTGCACAGTTGGTTGTACTTCACTTGTGCTTCCGCCTTTTCATCAATGATCCTGTGACCTCGAACAAATACGGGCTGACCCAAATCGTTGTGATTGTCTTCCAACCAGCCTAGGTAATGTGGAGTACAACCATCATGGTAGCGATCTGGCTCAATGGTGTCTTTTCCCAAGACAATCATGCTATGCCACATATGCTGGGCTTGACACTTGTACGGACTATCGTCAGCCTGGAAGTCAGCCCGGCATCTTGTCGACCCTTGGTATAACATGTCTTCTACCTGCCTGTCTCACTACCCGAATAGGGACATATGGGTAGGTCCCTCTTAAACCAATCAGTACCAGAAATGGAGTATCCCTAGACCGTATGATGAATTCTTCAGTAGGGAACCACTCGAACATCCATTGCACCCGATCTTCAGTAAGATTGTCGAAGAGCTCGACCCACTCTCTAGCATTCTCCGGTTGGGCGAACATGTTGGGCATATAATTCATCCACTTCGGGTGATGAAAAGCGATATGATCATCCCAATCTCTACGATGGATTTCCTGCCGGTACTCACCCCTTTGGAGGTGCTCCATAAGCCATAGTTGGAGTAGCAAATTACATCCCTCGAAATGTTTGGCCCCTTGTTGACATCTTTCTAGGGCTCGGTATATCTCTGCAACTATCATTGGCACAAGGCTGAATGGCTGCCTGTTAATTCCCTCCATCAAGGTCTTGGTGACCATGGCCAGTCTGGTGTGGATTCTGGCTTTCTTTGTTGGAAAAACTATCATTCCCAAGAAACAGAACATAAACACGAATACCCTTCAGTGGATGTGCCCCAATGAGGTGATGGAAAATTCGCCTGGATAGGTACGGTATGACTTGATGTGGTCGTACCTTTCATACAAATGGTCGAATAGAATGTAAGACTTCTCCAAGTATGTCAAATCGGGATTCTTCTTTAAACCCATCATCTTAAGAAAACCCATACCCTTACGATTTTTCGGCATTAGCAAACCCGGAGTTTCCCATGGTATCCTAGCTAGCCCTCCTATTACCTCAAGTAAGGGTGTCATTCCTATGTCCCCGAAGCGAAACACCGATCTATCACAGTCCCAAAACAAAGTTGCAGCTTCTATGATCTTGTTGTTAGGCTGAATATCTAGGAGAGAAGGTAGGTTTCCTAGATATTTTCTGACAAGAGCTTGATCACTGGAGTGCAAATCTTTGCACCAATTCAACAGCTTGGGGTGGATGTTGGTGACCATGCCGAATCTGGGGACTTCGTGCCTCATTTTCTGCAAAACAAAAGGTTAGACCATTTTCCCCCAACGGACTCGACTATTTAACGTCAATAATTAGCATAACAAAGCATTTAGTTCTCCAAACAAATGCATAGAACGTGGTAGCGCCCGTTTGGGTTTCAAGGAAACCCAGTGGACTATGGACAAGGCTATCTTAAAGAGTCATTATGCGGACAACATAATTGACTCGGCTAAGTTTGACCATGGTGCATGCACAATTTTAAAGAGAAATGGTTTCTATGGGGTATTAGACAAGGTATCCTCGAGCGGACAACTCAAGAGGGAAAGGCGCGGAACCGTCGACTACACCGTTGATCGACTGGTTTTACCACAAATATGCCTTTGCCGAATTTAGAGGGTGATAATATCGGAAGGGCGCAACCACTCATTATAAGCGTTGCTAAGGGTCTTTTGTTTGGCACGAGTGGAATATGATGTTGAAAAAAAATGCAATACAATAATTAACAAATTGTCATGTACTTGCACGTTCATAAAGTAACGATTACAATAATTGCTCATAATTACAACGGTATTGAAGAAAAGCGGTAAAAGCATTACAGAAAAGAAAACAAAGAGCCAAGTCAGTTTCGCAGTAGAAGAAAGAATAAATACTTAAAAACAAGTAAAAACATGTAAAGAAGCATGGAGTCACAAATAGCATGAAATGGTAAAAGCCTAAAGAATTCCCCAGCAGAGTAGCTATGCTGTCGAAGCCCCCTTTTCCTTTAAAAGGCAAAATCGGGTTTACGACATTTGGGAGGACAACTCTCTTCCCTTTTGGTAATTGGGTTTTGGAGTTTGAAGAGTCGCCACCTAATGATTAAGTGCATTAGGACAGTAAGAAGGGTTTCAGTTGAATAACCAGAGTTTGGGTAAGGACTAAAAATTAACTCGAGGGGAAGGTCTTAGGCACCCCTCAAGATCCACTAGTGTGGTTACCGGCCATGCTACAATTGTGACTTTAAAGCAAATAAGCATACAAGACAATTTCACATAAAGACTGCAAGTAGGTATGTATAATGGTTACTAAACAGGCTGAAATTTGAATAGGTGACTTCCTAGTTATTGGCAAGCATGTCTAAATGCAGAAAAATAGGATCAAGTAATGAATACAAATTACCAAACGAGGAAGGGAATGAGTAGAAGATTTTAGAGGAAAGGACAGTGCAAAAATCAAAGGGGGAATTTTAATGACTAAAACAAAATGCAGAATTCTGAAAATCGACAATCTAAAAATAATTAAATAAAGGAAAGGGGGTCCTAGGTTTGTAAAAATACATGGATCATCCACGCAAC
>NW_017679088.1:12564-13572 GCF_001879085.1 Nicotiana attenuata
GATTATCATGTAAATCAGCATAAAAATCCAGTAGCAGAGTTTAGAAGAGTTTATCAAAAGTCAGAATCATATGAAACTCCGAAATTATCCTAAAAGAGTTGGGGGTTTTGAAATAAGAATCCTAGTTCAAGGCAAATCACAAAAAGAGAGCAAGCAATTGGATCAAAACATGTATAGCAAAGCAACATGCAATCACAGTAGAAGGATTCAAAGCACACAATGGCAAATACTGATAAGAACAACAGGAGAAACATGCTTAGAAGAACCCTAAACAACGCTCAGTAGAAGGCAGACAAAGAACCATAAGAACTTAGCGAGTAGAAAAACACAAGAATCGCCGGAAAAGATGTAGCAGAAAAGCATATAGGAAAACACAGTATGACAAACACATAAGAACATGCTAAAATACAGTAGAAAAATCTACAAGACAATAGTATAGAAAATACAGTAAGGGAAGCATGCAAAAGATGATACGAGGACACAGCATAGGCAAACACAAAGAAGAAAAATCATAAAAAGCTCTTAAACATTTCCAGAAAATCCTAAATCGGAAAAGAAGGGTTTTGAAAGCAATTTTCAAAGGAAAATTTAGGGAAATCGTTTAAAAGTTCAAGTATACATTAGATACACAACGGATCTAAAAAGAATCGCAGAGAACCTCATAGGGTTAGTGTTTCAGAGGAACCCTAGGATGAGAAAGGCTTGGAAAAGGTCTGATCTAAGTCGGATAAGGTCGGAATCAGACTCAGGAGGCTAGGATATGCCGGAGCAGGGCCGGGGATGGCCGGAAACCTTGAGTCGGCGAAGGTCTGGGTGAAGGCTTTCGAGGTCTGGTCTAGAACCTTCGAGTATCAGGCACATGAGGGTAATAGGAGGTGAGTATAGGTCGTCCATGGCCTGAGAGACCATGGATTCCGGTGAGTCGAAGGTTGAAGAGGGTGGAGGCGATTAGGGTTTCAGGAACATTCGAGAGCGTTTGAGAGGTGGAGGGTATTCAGAGGCGGCTGC
>NW_017679088.1:17772-18400 GCF_001879085.1 Nicotiana attenuata
AGGGTCGTGTATTTATAGTGTGAAAGTCATGAGAAAATAAGGTAAGAAAATAATAGAAGCCTGATTGTCAATCAATTACATAAGACTCCCCTTAATTAAGGGATTCAGATTCAAACGGTACAAACTAATTAAGGAAAGAAATTAAACAAACATGTGTGCAAAGTAGCAAATCAGAGGCAAGTACATGGAAGTTATTTAAGGACAGGGTCTTGACAGTACACAGTTTATGCAAATAAGGTAAGATAATCATTTGACATCCAGTAAATCACAAAGGTCTGAAATTTGGTATGAGTGAACCAAGTCGCAAAAATAAAGAAGGGTTTTACCTAAGCTAAATCATCTAGGGAATCAGTAAAAGATGGAAGGAAAATCAATCAAGTTATATTCAGAAGGAGGTTTAGCTAATTGCAAATTTAAAGACCAATTAGAGGGAAATTCATCATATATAAGGAGCACGTGAGTATGAAAGAAGATTATCATGTAAATCAGCATAAAAATCCAGTAGCAGAGTTTAGAAGAGTTTATCAAAAGTCAGAATCATATGAAACTCCGAAATTATCCTAAAAGAGTTGGGGGTTTTGAAATAAGAATCCTAAGTTCAAGGCAAATCACAAAAGAGAGCAAGCAA
>NW_017679089.1:0-18399 GCF_001879085.1 Nicotiana attenuata
GGAAGTAGCACTAATATGTGCACCTAATCATAATTTGTATGAGACAAGCCTGTCGATTTAGGATTAGATTTAAACATGAGTTTTAGCATATTGACTCACAAAACTGGAAAATCACGTTTTATAGTATGCATAAGTCTTTTGTTGATGCACATCTCAGTAAAATCGCGTCTAGCTGTAGTTTTAGATATTTAGCTTATGATTTGTCTTTAAAATTGCAAGTTATATGTTCACTCCAGAACGCGTTTGAATGTTAAACAAACAAGATTGAAGGTTTAATAAATAATTAGAGATGATGGTAGCATTATCAGTTGCTAAGCTTGATCCCTGCCTGGATTGTTTGGGCCAGGGCAGGGTGTTTCAATTTGGCCCAATTATGAGAAACTTTTTAGAATTGGTAACGGGCCCGATTTGTAGTGTAAGTGATTAGGGGCCCAGGCAATCTTGGTTAGACCTTGATTTCCTCCTCTTTGTGACATGGCCCAAACATGGGAATTAATTGTTGAAGGTCCTTGTTCATTTTGATATTTTCCTTTAAAATAAAAGCAAATCAATTTTGAGCCTTCCAAATTAGGTAGCGGATTTAAATTAAGAGGTTCTCCTCTTGTTTAAGTTCGGACTTGAATTTGAGGCCCAAATGGTAATATTAATAAATTAGGTCCCTTTAGAAATAAAAAATAAATAGAAAATCATAGTTACTTTAGGATTGACCTTTAAATAAAAGTGGGACGAGCCCCGCCAAATAAAATGCATAAAGTTGCCGGGGGCCCTACATTAAATACTATATTAAAATATTTTAGTAGATTCGGGACATGCCATTTAGCGAATTTTCATGGCTTCCCGCAAAGTTAATAAGACGCTAGCCACTTTAGGCGCGCTTTTAATATTACTTTCCTAAACTCGGGTGTGTATTTCATGCAACCCAAATCCAAATCCCAAAACGCTGAATAAGAGGTGTTTAGGATCAGGGTGCATTTCGTGTGACGTGATCCAAAAACACGCTCTTAAACGGCGTTCACTTTCGTAAAAACAAAATAAACTAAAAGTGGTAAATAATCTTAAAATTGCACTATAGGTTTAAATATGTATAAAAACCAGATTTTAGCCATTTATGATAATTTAAGCGACCGTGCTAGAACCACGGGATCCGGGGGTGCCTAACACCTTCCCTCGGGTCAACAGAATTCCTTACACAGAATTTCTGGTTCGCAGACTCCAATTGGGAAGTCGAAATTTTTCCTCGATTTGGGATTTAAATTAAACCGGTGACTCGGGACACCAAAAGCCCATCCTTTCCCGAGTGGCGACTCTAAAAATAAATAAATAATCCCATTTCGAATAATGTCACTTTAAATGGAAAAACTCCCTTATACATTATCCTTCGGGGTAGGTGTGTAAAAAAGGAGGTGTGACAATATATATATTATATTATGGATGTTCATTTAGTACTCCATTGTAAATAAGCTTGCGAAGAAGTTTATCCATATGGGACTCCGCCGTAAATATGTTTATCTATTTAGCACTCTATTGGAAATAAGCCTCCTGAAGAAGCTTATCATTTTAGTACTCCGTTATGAATAAAGTTATCCCCCAGTAGAAAATTATCTATATCTGGTACGGTAGCAGCTTACAAGCAACTCACAAGCAGCTTACACAGCAGCTTGCAGTAGCAACTTACAAGCAACTTACAAGCAGCTTACACAGCAGCTTGCAGTAGCAGCTTACAAGCAGCTCACACAGCAGCTTGCAGTAGTAGCTTGCACAACAGCTTCCTTTATTCTATAAATAGAGGAGATTTCAGTTCATTATGTACATCAGTTTGAAGTTGAATAATATATAAATCTCTCTCTATACTTGTCTTCGGTTTATTTACTTTACAGTCTTTATTTTATAACACGTTATCAGCACGAGACTCTGCCATTTTGAGCACTTACTTCGAATTTAATTTCTATTTCAGTGGTGATCTCTTTGTAAGGCGACGCTCTTACGTCCGTGGTTAGATCTTGTTCATTCCGAGCATCATAAGGCTGAATATATCTTTGAGGTGGAGAGTTTTTCTTCTTGGCAGTAGTGATGTAGATATCACTTACATCTGGAGTGGCCAAATTTTCGTAATTTAATTTGAGCCTTTTGCTTATATTTCAATATCTTTATCATCGCCTACTTGGTTATGTGTTACGTATACAATACCTATTTTGCTATTTGTTTTCATCCTTATTATCTTAATAAAGGATTATAAAGTGGATAACATTGTTAGATCCACTTACACTCCAGCAGAGTTTACAAGAAATATACAACCACCAGAAGTGGTTATGTTTCATATATCTCATTGTAACTAAATTTTGGTAACCACCAGAAGTGGTATATGCCTATAACCACCAGAAGTGATAATTTAGGCTTTCTATGGTTACAATTGAAGATAAGTTAGAGAAAATTTCTCTATATTACTTGCATGCCTCGATTTGCTCCTGAAGTAGCAATATCTTAAAAGAGGTTCTAAGCCGTCACACAATTTGGTATGATTAATGCACGTTCAAATAATTATGTTCCGTTCCCTGAAGGATGAAAACTTTTGATAAATATTAATCCATTCCTGAAGTGAATGTGACAATAGTAATAAAGCTCGTAAATATGAACGCCCTTTTGATGTGAATATATTACAATTCACCTCCAGAAGAGGTAATATGATTGAGGGAAGATATACTCAATATTTTGTATTTTAAAAATTTACTCTTGAAGAAGTAACACAATTGAAATTTTCTCCTGAAGCAGGAAAATATTATGAAACTGTGTCTTTCTGTGATTAAACAGAATAATAAGCTATTCAAAGTTATTTTTGAAGTACATTTTCATTCCCTGGAGTGAATGAAGAAATACCACAACTCACCTCCTGAAGAGGTAAAATAACAAAGGATATAAATCTTGTTTTTGTGGTATAAGATCATTGTCGCAGGTACCCGTTGTACGTAAAATATCTTGGAAAATTTTATTAAATATCATTCCACGGCAAAAGTATTATTGTAGAATGCTTTCTACTACAACCACATTAATATCTTATGGTTAGTTATCGCGTTCCCCAAAATAACAACTCATGTATCTTTCCCTGAAGGATGTAATGACTATGTGGTTACCACTTTGATATAAAATATTCAGATGTTAATGGCATTTCTCCCTGAAGGAGATATTTGTCACAAAGTTAGTAGTAGAATATTAAAATTCTTAATTTTCGTCATTTATAAATTTAGAATTAGCTTTGTATTGTCTATTTGATTATGATTTTCTCTCATGATACTAGAGGTGTTTGAGCAATATTTGATAGTATAAAATTTATCAAAAGCTCCCGAAGAGCTATCTGTTTGTCTAGAAGACATATGACACCAGTAGTGTCCGATAAATATTAGATTGTGGATAATGAATGAATGCGTATGAAGAGCTTATATACAAATATGTCATTCATATTATATGATTATGGTCAAAACATATGTTGTAGTAAACCTGAATTTTACTAATACAAATGACTATCATATTGAAACTATAAATGATTGGAAGATTGAAAATCTTCACGTTTCCACAATCATAGGGGGTAAAGTAATATATATTTGAGAAGTTACCCGCCTTATTCTTCAATTTGTACTACATCATGTATCACTGTAAACCAGAAGTTTACTAATGCAAAAGTCGTCACAGTAAACCAGAAGTTTTACCGAGGCAAAAGTAGCTACAGTAAACAAGAAATTTGCTAATACAAAAGTAGCCACAGTAAATCAGAAGTTTACTAATGCAAAAGTTTATGTTATAGTAAACCAGAAGTTTACTAAGAAATAGCACATGCCATGATAAACTTGAAGTTTTCATTTGCCATTTTTAAATGAGCTATTGAGAATTTTGATAAGCATATACTGAAGAACCAGAAGATTTTTCAAGAATTCTCTTGCGCTGCTTGTTCTCATAATAAATTGGTTATACCGGCTAAAGTTGGGACTAAGACCCCTGAATTCTGGAATATATAAAAGGTGAATATGGGCCAATTCACCTATCATGTGAACCACTTATAGATGCATATATAAGATGGTTACATGTGTGTTCATTGTCAACCTGCAGTTTGGCATTTGAAATTGCTTTTCTCAACTAAGAGAATAACTTTCAGATCAAGACAGTTTATCTTGATAATGCTGGTTTATATCCAAGCTGGTTTAGCATTGAATACCTCCTATTAATGGCTAAACCATTGCTTATGAGAACAAAGCTTCATGTGTTGGTCTAAGATTTTCTAAATTGCATATAGAAGCACTTGTATGCATCAGACCAACAATATATGATAAGTCATCCCCTCACAATTGGTTTAGGATCAGGAACCAAATATTTTTACTATCTTTTGATGTGTGGTATATGAATAATTTCTCTACCACAATGCACAAAGATATGTTTCCCAAAGAAGATTGGGGATATATGTTAGTTTTTCTAACATTTGGGGGATGGAATAAACAGCTGAAAAATATGCTATATGAATCGAATTATCATTAATATGATCCTCACTTAGAAGATAATTCAAGTAAATGCCAGAAGCATTTGCTGATCCAAAATTAAATATCATATTTCAGCTGTAAATGCTCCTATTAAAATTAAAGTCCCTGAAGGATAGAGTTTACTGTACGCATGAAGCGTGGTAGACCAATCGGTACCAAAGGTAACAATCCTTGAAAAATGATAGGAGCTAATGATCAAAATGATCATAATGAGGAGGAAATGAGCTCTAGAAGAGCCCATGACATAACATTTCATGGAATTCCAGAAGAAGTTCAGGTACATGAAAATAAAGAAAGTGATGAGATCTCTACAAGTTATGTCGCTTAGGAACCGATACAAAACTATCATCGATGATATATTTGATACAATATAGTGCACAATATTATAAAAGATTGTGAGGATCGGACCTGTAGACCATGTACCTGGAGATGTCATGCCATATAAATGCAAGGCATAACCTATATGACTCATTTGATTAAGTCTATATGAAAATCCCTGAAGGATTTAAAATGCTTGAAGCATATAATTCTAAGTCTTAGAAAATGTACTCGATCAAATTATAAAGATCTTTGTACGGTTTAAAGCAATCTGGGCATATGTGGTATTATCGCTTCAGTGAATATTTGCTGAAAGAAAGTTACATATATGATGTTATTTGTCCATGTATTCAGAATTTGATATACTTGCTGTTTATGTTGATGACATAAATCTTGTTGGAACTCCAGAAGAGCTCCAAAAGGCAATTGAATATCTTAAGAAAGAATTTGAGATAAAAGACAAAACTTTGTCTTGGTCTGCAAATTGAACATTTAGCGGACAGGATCTTTATCCATCAATCTGCCTATAGAGAAAGGGTCTTAAAATGCTTTTACATGGACAAAGCGCACCCATTGAGTACACCAATAGTTGTTCGATCACTTGAAGTGGATAAGGATTTCTTCCGACCTCCAGAAGAGGAAGAGGAACTCCTTGGTCCGAAGTACCCTATCTCAGTGCAATTGGTGCACTAATGTATCTTGCTAATGTTACAAGGCCTGACATAGCATTTTCTGTTAATTTACTAGAAAGATATAGGTCTTCTCCTACACGGATTAAGGATCCGTTCTTAACTTCAGAAGAGGATGATGAACTCATTGGTCCTGATATCCCCAAGTCTCTGTACTGTACTCTTTTTCCCTTTCTCAGGTTTTTTCCCATTGGGTTTTACCTGGTAAGTATATTATTAGTGTACTCTTTTTCCTTGACTAGGATTTTTTCCCACGGGGTTTTTCCTAGTAAGGTTTTACCGAGGCACATAATAATGAACATCCAAGGGGGAGTATTTTGAAAATATTATTGTTGATGTCCATTTATTACTCCATTGTAGATAATCTTCCTGAAGAAGATTATCCATTTAGTACTCCATTGAAGTTTTCTACAAGCAGCTGATGCAGGCAGGTTGCAAGCAACTCAATGAAATGACTTGTAGCAGCTTCTTGGTTTGATGAGATTAATTTAAATCGATCTGAAATAGTGGTGGATAATATTCTCTACAAATTCAACTTTTGGGAAGATGGTATACAAGATTAGAATGCGGAGACTCGAATATTTGAAACAAGGTTTTCATCAGGGGGAGTAAAATACGCGATGCACTCTTTTTTCCTTAATAAGATTTTTTCCCACAGGGTTTTCCTTATAAGGTTTTTTTTATGAGGCACCTAGCAATGCGTATTACTAAATATGTGTACTCTTTTTCATTCACTAGGATCTTTTTCCCACGGATTTTTCCCTAGTAAGGTTTTAATGAGGCACATTATCTTTTAATGAACATCCAAGGGAGAGTGTTATAAATATATATTATATTATGGATGTTCATTTAGTACTCCATTGTAAATAAGCTTTCTGAAGAAGCTTATCCATATGGGACTCCGCCGTAAATATGTTTATCTATTTAGTACTCTATTGGAAATAAGCCTCCTAAAGAAGCTTATCATTTCGGTACTCCGTTATGGATAAAATTATCCCCCAGTAGAAGATTATCTATATCTGGTACAGTAGCAGCTTACAAGCAACTTACAAGCAGCTTGCAGTAGCAACTTACAAGCAACTTACAAGCAGCTTACACAGCAGCTCACAGTAGCAGCTTACACAGCAGCTTGCAGTAGTAGCTTACACAACAGCTTCCTTTCTTCTATAAATAGAGGAGATTTCAGTTCATTATGTACATCAGTTTGAAGTTGAATAATATATCAATCTCTCTCTATTCTTGTCTTCGGTTTATTTACTTTACAGTCTTTATTTTATAACAATAGGGACATTGTTCCTTTTGTTTTTTTTTTTTCCTTAGTCCATTATATTTTTCACTTACTTTCGTAAAACTAGATTAGAAAGTAACCTCCAAAGGCTAAAGGGTAAGGTGCGATGATTGTGATTTTTTTTACCTCAACCAAAGGTCTTGGACCCGAACTTTGCGGATGAAATCATTCTTGGTAGGGATTTACCTCCTTAGTAAATATACCGGCACAAATGCAGATTAGTCGAGTTAAGGAATATGAATATCAGACGGTTAAAAAGATAAAGAGAATAGATTGGAAATCAGGAATATAATCTCAAAATTATGATGTATTGCCCAAATTAGCCTTGGCTCCCTTGCCACGTGCAATGCGCATATGCATAGACTGGTATTATTTATAAAATCGAATAACCCAAGATTGTTCATGGGTTTAAATAGAAAAAAAAAATTCGAATCCAAAAACATGTTTAGAAGAAAGTATCCTTTGTGTCATATTGGATAAACTATACAACAACAATAACAACAACAACAACATACCCAGTAAAATTCCACTAGTGGGGTCTGGGGAGAGTAGAGTGTACGCAGACCTTACTCCTACCCCGAAAAAGGTAAAGAGCCTGTTTCCGGAAGACTCTAGGAGAGACAATAATATCATAAAAGTAACAAGAGATAAACTATATGATATTGAATTGTAGAGAACTCTTTCAAAGTGATAGTTATTTTATAGTTGGATTACACATATCTAAACTACGAATAACTACTCTCAGAACTAATAAACTCCATTTCAGATCCAAGCAATAAAAAATAAAAATTGAAATGGACTGCATATATATATATATATATATATATCGCAGTGACAAGTTATTAATTCGATTGTGGTGGTGGAGGAGATCTGCAAATAATTTGACAACGACAAACACTGTGATCTGGAATTTCACGAGGACCACATTCACAATTCTGAACCATAGCACTTGGTGGGAATAGCCTGGCTGAAGCAGTGACACAGTCTTGACTTCCAGTATTGCCACATTCATGAATTTTTCCAAAGCTAACTGGACATAATTTTTGTTGTCCTACAATCAAAGAAATTAAGAAAAAAAAAAGATTGATTAGTATTTAAAGCATACAATAATATTTTTTAATCAAAACTTCTCATGTAATATTTGATACTGTAGAGTGAAATTTGTCGCTATTTGTATCAGTTGTTCAGTAAATGGTCCTTTTGTTTTTATTTCTCTTGTAATTGATGGATCTTTTAAACCATGGTCGAAAGATTGAGCATATTGATCTAAAATCTTGTAAGTTATTGCAAACATTATACCACAATCTAACATTTTGTCAAAATTATAATTATACAAGAAAATATTAGACCTGAGTCTAATGTTGTCTGGAAACTGGAAAGGAGTAATTTCTCATGGGTTATATTTACACAACTTTTTATAATAGAAATAAAATTCAGACTGTAACCTAAAAGGAGAGATTTGTGTAAATCAACTTATTATAGAATCTTTTGTTTTAGACTTTTAGTACAAGTGGTAACACAAACACCAAAAATGAAGGGGAAAAACCAATAAAAATAACAAGGTATGAAAAAGAAAAGCCAACAAACAAATAGGGTATGGCAAACAAAAAAATGATTGAAATAAAAAGATTCTAAAAAGAAAGACATAGAAATGGAAGATAAAAAAATTGAACACTTACCTATAGAAAGGGAAATTAGACTTAGCAAAAGTACGACTGTACGAGCATAGTAGGAAAAAAGTAACAGTTCTTCATTTTGAAAACTAAGATGACTTGTTTGAGGCATTAGAGAATGCATGCACTACTTATATAGATAAAATGAAAAAAAAGTAGTAACTTCTTTATGGCATGTTCTTGAACAAATTGCATTGACAAGAATAAAATCTCCAAAAAAGCAAATAAAATAGGTTGCCTGCCAAATTATTTAACAACTTACTTCATATTAAACTGCATGCCATACGAAATAAAAGAGAGTCGTATTTATCTATCTGTTGATGGATCTACCTGCATTATTTTAAATGTTTGAAACTCTTAACGCGAAATATTGGTCGAGATTTTTACCCTTTAAAAATAAATTTCTGATCGAAAAATATTATATAATTATTTTGCTTATAGTTTAGAGTTTAAAATCAACTAAAATTTTACTTATTAATATATTTCTATTTCTATTTGAACTACGTAAAAAACCATAATAATTATGATTAAATCCCATGGAACGAATTTGCATTCCAAAAATTTATCTCATTAACTATGGTTGGTATGCTTGTTAATTTTATGCCCTTAAAATTTTCAATAAATAAATGTCAAACATCCATGTATACAATTGAGGAGACGGTGAAAAAGTGTAACGGAAGGAAGTTGGGTGCACTTCTCCTTTCCCTTCCTATTAGGGAGTCCCTTCCTATTAGCCAATTGGATTTACTAATTTTTCCTAACTAGTATATATAAATTATACATTTTATAAACAACTATACACATATTATATATTTAGATGAATTAGTTTAAGTAGTTAGATAAACTGCTATTTAGGATAAATCCTTGGGGAAGTGCACAAATACCCGAGTTTAAGGTCACTGTTTAAGCTATACTCGACGTTGATTTTTTTTTTTATTTGTATGTGTGTGCAAATTTACTAAGTTTGGAGCACACTTCAGATGGAATGTGATCGCTTCAGACTTTGCATTTGAAGTGATAAATTTGGAGTTTAGAATCAGAAATTAATCGTTTCAAAGCGCAGTTTCAGAATCGGATCTGAATTTCTTATCATTTTAAAGTGCTAACTTTAGAAATTGAGGATTTAAAGTTCTTATCACTTCAAAGTGAAACTTCAGAATGGGATATGAGGTTTAGTTCTTCTTCCTCTCACGTTTTGCACTTTAAACCAGTCATAAAACTCCGCAAAACCACCAAAAATAGCCATCATGTTAGTAATTCTTAAACCTCTAAGAGAGAAACCTTTTCAAAAAGGTGAAATAGCCTCGTGGCCACTTAAACTTGTATCAGTTTGCAGACCCGATATATAAATTTTTGGATTTCCCATTTGAACACCTCTACTTCAGAAAATGGCTACTAATAAATACTTGTGATGGTGTGTGTTGTTCAATTGCTGCTGACATGGATTTAATCCAATAATTTGTATAGCCACATCTTCCATTCATTCACATTTTGTTGACACATGTATGTAGAAGGTCCCACTTCTTTTTCTTTTTTTCTTTTTTTGTCAAATTAATTTTTGATAGAATATATGAGTCCACCAAACTATATAGAGACCAGGTCCTCTATAGGTTTCCACTAGTAGTGCTAATTAAATAGTAAGTAAATGGAACAGAAAACTTTTACGTGGAAAAATCCCTGCTCAAGGGGATAAAAAACCACGACCTACACTAGTAGGATTTCAACTTCACTATGAGTAACTTTAGATTACAACCTATGCAATCTAGGAATTAAACTCTTAATCCCTCACTAACTTGTAATACACCTATTACAAGCTACTTTGTAATACACCTATTACAAAGACTTCAACTCATGACTAACTCTAGTCACGACACAAACACTGAAGGTTTATGGTTTACAAGGAGTTCCTAATTAAAGCTTCTAGAGAAGCAAGGTAGGAATTACAATGAAGAACAAATACAAAGTTACAACTCAACTAAGGACATACAAGATACTTGATGTAGGAACTGGTCCGTAGTGGTGTTGTACTTTGTTCTTGATTGCACTTGAGAGTTGAATGCTCAACTGAAAAACGGTTGGACTGCTTGAATGAATTCTCAAGTGTTCAAGTGATATTTTGTTGCAATACTCTTGTTAATACAACTTGGATGACATCACTTGAATGATGTAATCACTTGGTTGGTCAAAGGGGAGTGACTGCAGTACTGTGCTGCACTGTTTGCGTGTACAGTGCAGGCAGTCACTTTCCAACTGTATACAGTTGACTTCGTACTTCTGTCAGGGAAATACAAGGGGATTAGGTCCCTGTGTTGATTCTTTATCTTCTGAAGTCATAGCAACTCACATTTGCTGGAGTCCGTTGATTTAAGTTGTGTACCAAGTGTGCCGGGTCCCTTATCTTGTTCTTTGAAAGTAAGTTTGTTAGATCATCAAAACATAAAGCTAAGGTACTGTAAACCCATCAATTTTCCCCATTTTGATGATGACTAACTTAGAAATTGATAACACATATACAGAGCAAAATAAACTAGATAAAGTAATAGGGACTTCACAGGTTCCCCCTGACTTTATGCTTCCCCCTTAATCAGATCCCTGTTTCATTTATACTTCCCCCTTTTGGCATCATTAAAAATACACAAGCAAGTAATCAGCATAAAGAAGTCTAGCCTAGCTAACTCATGCCACATATGTGCACACAACATAATAGAAAAGAGAAGCAGAGAAACAGAAGCATTAAACAGCAAAAGAGGATAGTTTTCATTAATACTTATAAAACATAATCCTTTGCCGTTACAACAAGGGCAGATTTGGACTGTTAACAGCGGGAGCAGTGCAGGTGAATTCCATCCATACAAAAAAAAAAAAAAACAACTACCACAAGTCATCACATCAAAAGAGTTTAAACAGAAACTGGTCACTAAAGGATTTTCCTAGGGGACACTAGAGGGAGAGGGCTTAGAAGCTACAGCAAGAGTGTTGAGCACGAGATCAATTCGGGCATTGGTCGGCATTTCCTCTGCGAGCAGTTTCTCCTTCAGGTTCTCCACTTGTTGCTTGAGATTAGCATTTTCTTTGGTCAGACGAGCAATCTCTGCATTTGACCCTGGTGCCTCTTGAGCCTGCTGATTCTCCAGAATGGCATTCCTTGCCTTCAACTTCCTAATCTCCTCAGTAGCACTATTCTGGGCATTGATAAGCTGGGATATTGTTGAAGTACTTCCTACCCCTCCTCCTTCTTCAACACATTTACATTCCTCCAAAGTAGTTTGAGAAAAGGTCTGCTTCTTGGTCCCCGTCTTGGGTTGTCCCAAAAGCACATGAAAGGACTTGAAGACATGCATGAGAAGAAATCCATAAGGAAGACCATGGTTTCCATTTTTGAAAGCTGCCACCTTTTGCATGTGCTCAATCATTATGGCTAGCAGATTAACAGATTGGAATCCATCTAGTGCTTCCATCATATATAGATCAGACTTGGAAGTGATAGACCTCCTCTCAGCATGGGGTAGAAGCACCTTGTTTACCAACTCAAACAGGAGCTGATACGCAGGAAGCAGAGTCATTTTGTGCACCCGTTCCCCCTGCTGGACTGCTCGCTCCTTTACAATAACATGCCTAAAATTTGAGCCACAGACATCCTTGACAGAGGATATACCATCCGCAGGAGCCTTAAGTATGTCTCCAAGCAGAGCAGCATCCAAAACAATATAAACTAATGTTATAAACGTCAATACCACACAAGAGGGGGGGTGATTTGTGTGGTACCTAATTTTCGCGTTAGAAGAACCTGGTTCTTCTAAGTGTTCTAACTACAGCAGTTTGCGGAATAATAAATACTGAAAGTAAAGTGCACAGAGATTTTTACGTGGAAAACACCTGGCTCAAAAGGTGAAAAAAACCACGGCCTACTACTCGGTAGGATTTTCCCAAACTCCACTAAAAACATTGAGCCAAAAACTGCATTTACAAAACTCTTTGTAAACCTAAGGATTAACTCTAATCCCAGTGTGGCACACAGCCTCAACTGTTGCGACACTTTCAAGTTAACTCTAACTTGAATACTCAAAGTACCTAATACAATTGCTTCTATGAAAGTTGAAAGGTACAATATGAAAACCTACTACAATTGAACTAGACTTAGAATAAACACAATGATGAAACTGGTTCTTCTATCTTAGTTCATGTAGCTACAGACGTGCACACTTGTATCTCGCATATGTTGCTTGCAAATCAGACTTGATCTTTTTGCTCTCAAATATGCTTAACTTCTGCTTATGTGCATTACCTGTAAAAGAGAACAACTTGGTTATTTAATGGATTAGCAGTTAGAGTTTGATTGAGACTCCAATGCTTATCCGTAGTCGATTTGAGTCCTTAACCAATACAAACTCCCATCCTTATCCTAGCTTAGGATTGTGTTCTCTTATCATAAGGAGACTGTCCTTCTTAGAACTCAATGCAACCTTTTCGATTCCATTCAGAAGATATTTGCTGCGTAATCTTCAATACATATCTTCCTCACGTGCCTTCCATGTGCAATGGTTATGACTAACTGTGTCTCTCAAAATGGACCAGGTCCTTCCCTGAGTTCATTTGTCAATCTTCAAAACTTCAACTGAACTTGGGCCAACAAATTTCCCCTTTTTGATGATGACAAACTCTGTGCTTTTAGTGATCAGAGAACCTGTGAAACTTAGCTGAAATATCAACACTTAGAAAAATTTTAGAGAATTTTCAACTTATCATAAAGGCCAGATTTAAGTTAAGTCATAAACATCACTTGTTCAGATAATGAATTTAAGCACAATATCTTCCCCCTTTTGGCATCAGCGAAAAGTTGCATAAATAATGTGATCTCAGTAACCTAATTAGTACTCATGGCCACTGGGGCAACTGCAAGTGAACACATGCTTTAGTTAATCAGAAATCAACTCAACAAAAATACCTATTAAGATCAGAATTAACAAAAAGCAAGAAAAGCTGCATTAATTGATTAGCAAGGTGTTTCTACAATGCAGTCCACAAGAAGAAAAACAAAATTACCAAACCATGAGCAAAAGAAAATAAACATCTAAAATCCCAAACTGGGTCACTGAGGGGGTCTAGACTGGTGCACACTAGGACAAGATATCTAAGGCTTAGAAGAGCTGGAGGGTTTGGTTTGTAGCAGATTGAGCATCTGTTGAAGCATGCCTTCATTTTTCTCCTTCTCCTTAGCAAGTTCAGCTCTCAACCCATTCCTTTCTCCCTCCAATTCAGCAACTCTGGCCTGAAGCCTTGCTATCTCAGCGTCTTTTGCCCCAACCTCCTGAACTAAGGCTCTGACCTTACTATTCACAGGAGTTTTTGCTGAAGAACCAGGTTCAACTGGAGCTGTACTGAGCATATAATCACAAGCTTGAAGGGTTTTGCTGCCAAAATGCTCTTTGCTCGAAGCCATTTCCCACTTTTTCAGGGGAACATTCAATCTTTCAAGTACAGTTGTCAAGATAAATCCATAGGGAATGGCATGAGCTTTTGAGCCATTGAGTACCCTTTCAAGCAGCTTTACAATAAAGGCAGGCCAGTTGATCTGCTTCCCTTCATTCAAGCATTGCATAAGAACCAGATCCATATAATTTGCTGTATGCCTTCTTTCCTGTCTGGGTAGAAGGCATTTGTTGACAAATTCAAAAAGCACTTCGTGGTCTGGCCTCATTTCACTTTTCTGAACTGCCCTGGCCTCTGGTACCTCTTCATCTGTTGTGGTGTCACAAAAGTTCCTTGTGATCTGAAGATCAGTAGGCAACCCATCCAGGCAAGGCCACCTCTGCCTTGTATAATCATCATATCCCTCACTAGGGATGTCTAGAATCTTGCCCAGCTTTGCAGCATTGAACTTTACTTTGACACCTTTCACTGTGCTAGTCACCTGCCCATTCTTCACTGTCCCATTTGCCATAAACTCTACAAGTTCATTCCTGGCCAATTTTCCATCCATATGAAGAACCATGTCCTTCCAGCCCTGTGCTTCTAATGCAGTCAGAAGCCTTATCATACCTGGCTCCTCCAGGTCCTTGAGTAGTCTCCCTTTCAGAATTTTCCTCTTGCCAAACATGGCATATCTGTCCTGTTCCTTCTCTGACTCATCTCCTTCATCCTCACTCCATTCATCATCTTCTTCAGCAATTTTCACTTGTTTTCCTTTTGCAGCTGACCTTGTTCTCTTGGCAAGAACAGGTTCAGCAGGTACTGGCTTGGAGGGCTTCTTGGCAGAAGTCCTGGTTCCCTTTGATTTGGTAGTGGGAACTTCCACAGTAGTACTCCTTTCTAGATGGACCTGTTCCATCTCTTCTTCTTCCTCTTCAACCACAGCCTCCGAGCTTTCACCTATCTTTGCTTTCCCTTTCTCTTTCCTCTTTTTCTTACTTTCTTCTAAAGCCTTCTTCAATTCTGCTTCACTTTCCCTGACCCTACTTCTAGTAGCTCTAATCCTAGGAGTAGACTTGGGTGGTGATTGTTTGCTTTTCTTGGTTGGTTTGGATGCAGCAGGGGTCTTTTGTGAGGAAGCCTTGCGTTTCTTTGGGTCATAGCTGGCCCCCACTTTCTTCAACAAGTCAGCCAAACTCTCTTCATCAGATGAACCAGGTTCATCTTGTTGTTTACTCAGATTAATCAACCCCTCAGCAGCCTCACCTGAACCACTTCCCCCTGACTTCGAGACTCCTTCTTCCCCACCCCCACATATGGCTAAAGGTTCCTTCTTCTTTTTCTTCCTCATTTTCCCAGAATCAGTCCCACCTACATCTCTAGCAGCCCCTATCAGAACAAATCGATTTTCCTCCCTTTCAACTACATCAGAAAAAACATAGCAAGATTTTACCTCTCTTTGGGTTTCTTGAGTTTTGGCCTGTTCAGAAGACCCAGGTTCATCTCCTTCACTGGTGGAGATGTAATCATCAGATTCAGAGCTAGAGTTGGTCTCAGCTGCTGGGCCTGCTTTCTTTTGACTGGACTGAAGTTTTTTATTCAAAGTTTTTCTCAAAGAACCTGTAGCTACAGTTTTTCTTGCTAGCATTTTCTGGCGATGGAATCTAGGTTTTGGGTTTTCGACTGGTGGTGTGGAAGATGAGGTGTTGGGTGAAACAGGTGCCAGGATTGTCTTGGGGATTTGTCATGGTGAGGAATTTCTGAAAACCCTAAGAGAATTTTGGTGGTGTGAAGAGCTTTGGAGAGTTTCAGAGAGAGAATTATCAGGGGTTTTGTGAGGAATTGATCATTATTGAGTGGTTTGGGGTTTTTAAAGAGGGTAATTATTACTCAGAAACTGCAGCCTTTTCAGTAGTCACATAGAGGTCTAATCAATTTAGAGTTCCGGTCTTCGTAGAGATTAATTCGAATTACTAGAATTTAGGAGAAGGTGCCGTTATATATAGACTTCTAGTTTCAATGAAAATGGTTCAATTGACCCAACGGATAGAATTGTTAAGACGTTTGGTATATCTAGGACTCTTGCTCATGATTGATAATTAAATTTTTCTAATTGTGCAAAGAATAGAAACATACCTGAACTTTCTCATGAGCATAATTTGATGAACCAGGTTCTTCAAGTGAAACTTCTCTTGATTATACCTCAAATGTCAAAATAGAAAATTTGTAAGAGATTAGTGAATTGCATAGACACATGTCACAAGAGTATACTATTTACAGTATGAGACTAAGTAGAAATTAGTCTAATATTCCTAAAAATTAAGAACTCCTAGCCAAAAAAATTTTTTTTTTCTTTGTGCTTTCTGAACTGGACCTTTTAGGTGATCTTAATCATCCCTAACTCCAACCTGTTCCTTTCAAAATTTTCTCTACTCAGTGCCTTATTGAAGATGTCAGCTATTTGTTTATCAATAGCACAAAATTCTATGGAGATTAGCCCTTTTTCATAGTTGTCTCTTAAGAAGTGGTGTCTAACATCTATGTGCTTAGTCCTTTTGTGATGAACCGGGTTCTTTGTCATACTTATAGCACTAGTGTTATCACAGAATATTGGTATGCATCCCACTTCTATACCAAAGTCTACTAATTGTTGCTTGATCCACAGTAGTTGAGCACAACAAGAAGCAGCAGCCACATACTCAGCTTCAGCAGTAGATAGGGCTACTGAATTTTGTTTCTTGGTGGTCCATGATACAAGACATGAACCAAGAAAGTGAGTCATACCTGATGTGCTTTTTCTATCCACTAGGAAACCTGCATAGCAGCATCAGCATAACCTACTAGATCAAAATTACTACCTTTAGGATACCATAGGCATAATTCAATGGTCCCTTTCAAGTATCTCAGTATCCTTTTGACAGCAGTCAAGTGAGACTCTTTTGGATTAGCCTGAAAACGTGCACAAAGTCCTACACTGAAAACAATGTCAGGTCTGCTGGCAGTAAGATACAAGAGTGAACCAATCATACCCCTATACAACTTTTGATCAACTGATGAACCAGGTTCATCAGCATCTAATTTAGTGGCGGTTGCAATAGGTGTATCTATTTCTTTAGAGTCCTCCATTTTGAACTTCTTGATTAGTTCCTTTGTATATTTATGTTGATGAATCATGGTTCCATTTGAGCTTTGTTTTATCTGTAAGCCTAGGAAGAAATTTAGTTCACCCATCATACTCATTTCAAACTCACTTCCCATTAATTTAGCAAATTCTTTGCTCAACCTATCTGTAGTGGCCCCAAATATTATATCATCAACATATATTTGTACAATAAGAAGATCTTTACCTTTTTCCCTTAGGAACAAAGTGCTGTCAATTTTACCTCTTTTGTACCCATGCTCCAGAAGGAATTTTGACAATCTTTCATACCAAGCTCTTGGGGCCTGCTTGAGACCATAGAGAGCTTTATCTAGCTTGTATACATGATCAGGACATTCTTTACTTTCGAATCCTGGAGGTTGTCTCACAAACACTTCTTCTTTGAGATAGCCATTTAGGAAGGCACTTTTGACATCCATTTGATGAAGAGTGAATTCCATATGTGCTGCAAAGGCTATGAGGAGTCTAATTGCTTCAAGTCTAGCCACTGGAGCAAAAGTCTCATCATAATCAATGCCTTCCTCTTGACTATAGCCTTGAACCACCAACCTTGCCTTATTTCTTGTAACTGTTCCATCTTCATCTAGTTTGTTCCTGAAGACCCATTTTGTCCCAATGACTGACCTGTCTTTTGGTTTTGGAACTAAGTGCCAGACTTGGCTTCTGTCAAACTGATTGAGCTCATCTTGCATAGCATTGACCCAATCTGCATCTTGTAGAGCTTCACTCACATTTTTAGGTTCAATGAGGGACAGAAAAGCATCAAATGCACACAGGTTCTTCAGTTGTGATCTTGTCTTGACCCCAGATGTTGGATCATTGATGATGTTCTCAATGGGGTGAGAACTCAGGTACTTGTAAGATTTCCCCACCATCTGGTTCCTGCTAGTTTCTCCTTCATAGTTATGCTGCAGAGGAACAGGTTCAGGTACAGGATCCTTCAGATTGGTTCCCCCTGTCAGGTTGCCCTGGGTGAGAGGACCTGTTCCATCACCTACTCCTTCCTTTGATGCCACTTTGACTTGTGCTGTGGCTTCAGTCAATTGTCTCACCAGTCCAATGGCTTCATCTTCATGTTCCTGTCTCTCAGAAAGAGTGTTAGATTCATCAAACACAACATGTACACTCTCTTCAACACATAGAGTTCTTTTATTAAACACTTTGTATGCTTTGCTATGTGAAGAATATCCCAAGAATACTCCCTCATCACTTCTGGGATCAAACTTACCTAGGGAGTCTTTGCCATTATTGTGCACATAGCACTTACACCCAAAAGCCCTAAGATGGGATATGTTTGGTTTTCTCCCTTTAAGTGACTCATAGGGAGTTTTCTCTACAG
>NW_017679090.1:0-5646 GCF_001879085.1 Nicotiana attenuata
GGAAGCAGAAACAAAACAATATAAGGAATACTGCTCACAACAGGAAGTAATAGCCGGGGATCTCTTGGTATCCCGAGGATCTCTTGGTATCCTCATCATATAAACTAGGGAACTCTTGGTATCCCGAGGATCTCTTGGTATCCTCATCATATACACGAGGGATCTCTTAGTATCCCGAGGATCTCTTGGTATCCTCAAATCTTTCATTTACATGTGCCAGGGATCTCTTGGTATCCCGCACCTCAGTCCAGAACATAACAAGTACAGGGGGATCTCCCGAGATGCCGTCCCGTAGTCCCAATTTAAAGCACACAATAACAGCCCAAAACATTAGGATAAATGCTAAAACTCATAACAAGTAATAGAAATCCTAGCCTAACATGCTTCACGTAGTGCAAACAAGATAGCTTAAGCACTTAAGCAAGCAAGTCAACAAAACATGCTTCTCTAAACTAGCATAGGATAAACTTGCAATTCAAAATAAACAGGTAAGCAAGAAAAATTCAATTTAAATACTTCAAGTAAAACGGATTTCCAACAATTAGCTCAAGTACCGCTCGTCACCTCACGTACGAGGCTTTCAAATATCAAATATCATGTCCTATGGGGAAGAGGTCCCCCACACAAGGTTAGACAAGCCACTTACCTTGAACCGGCTCAAAATCAACTAGAAATCACGCCCTTTCCACGAGTATCCGACTCCAAATGGCCCAAATCTATTCAATTCAATTACATATCATAAATAACATCGCAACGGCGTGAAATTAGGTAAAATGACCAAAATGCCCTTCAGGTCAACGTCTCGGAATTGAATAATTTTTACATTTTCAGAACCCTCGCACTCTCACGAGTCTAACCATACAAAAATCTCCCAAATCGGAGGTCAAACACCCACTCAAAACTCAATAGTTTAGCCTATGAAGTTTTACCCAATTTTTCCAAATTTTTGATCCTAAATTCGAATTTTAATGATGCATTTAACTACAAAATGATGAAATATAACTAGAAGGTATTAAAGAAACGTTACCCAATGACCTCCTCTTCAAAACCCTCTCAAAATCGCCCTCTCCCGAGCTCAAATTTGATTTTTCCAACTTTTGGCATTAAACCCTCGATTTCACTATATCTGAACAGGGATTTCCGCTTCTGCGGACAAGGGACCGCTTCTGCGGTCTCGCTTATGCGGAAAGTGAGTCGCTTCTGCGACTTTCACTAAAAAGCCAGGTACCGCTTCTGCGGTCCTTTACCGCACCTGCGGTTCCCGCTTCTGCGGTGTACCTACTGCTTCTGCGGATTTCTCTCAAATGACCCAGGGCCGCATCTGCGGTAAAAGTCTCGCAGGTGCGTAACCGCATCTGCGGTTACCCTTCCGCACCTGCGAAAAAGCTGAGGGAGCCCAAATTCTGCTCCTGTGATAAAATGGCCGCTTCTGCGGCTCCGCTTCTGCGGTTCCCAAGCCGCAGAAGCGAAAATACCAGAAGAGAAGAAATCAGCTGCTGCAACACTTCAAAAATTTCTCCGTTAACCACTCGAAATCATCCCGAGGCCCCCGGGACCTCAACCAAAAATACCTATAACACCTAATACCTCACTCAAACTTGTACCAATCCTTAAACCACCTAAAACGACGCCGGAAACTCGAATTAAACAAGGATTTGAGCCTAAGAACTTCAAATTTCATCAAAACACGCTTTCGATCAAAAACCTAACCAAAACACGTCCGAATGACCTGAAATTTTGCACACACATCCCAAATGACATGACGGAGTTACTGCAACTTCTGGAATTCCAATCCGACCCTCGGATCAAAAACTCACTATCGGACCGGAAACTTCAAAAATTCAAACTTCGGTATTTCAAGCCTAAATGAGCTACGGACTTCCAAATTACATTCCGAACACGCTCCCAACCCCGAAATCACCTAACGGAGCTAACGGAACCATCAGATTTCCATTCTGAGGTCGTCTTCACACTGTTCCGACTACGGATCATTTTTCAACACTTAAGCTCTCATTTAGGGACTAAGTGTCCCCAAACTCTCCGAAACTCAACACCGAACGTCCCGGCAAACCAAAATAGTAGAAATGAGCTTAGGGGAAGCAATTAATAGGGGATCGGGGCATTAATTCTTAAGACGACCGGCCAGGTCGTCACAAAGATCCCAGCGCTTTCATAATCCTTTGTACTATTGGGAGTGCCAACTTTGCCAAAGCTTTATGTGATCTAGGGGCGAGTATCACCTTGGTGCCCTAATCAGTGTTCAAAACTTTGGGGATTGGGCAACCAAGACCCAAATCCATGAGGTTGCAAATGGCGGATCGTACAATGAAGAGAACTTTGGGTATTATTGATTATGTGTTGGTTCGAGTTGACAAGTTCATCCTCCCGACGGACTTTGTGATTCTTGATTGTGAAGTGGACTATGAGGTGTCTATTATTTTGGGTAGACCTTTCCTTGCTACGGGGAAGGTGCTTGTTGATATGGAAGCCGGTGAGCTCACTTTCTGGGTGGGTGACAAAAAGGTGGTCTTCCATGTGTGCAAATCTATGAGGCAACCGAATAGTAACGAAGTTTGTTTGTTCGTGGATTTGGTCACCGATGTGATTATTGATGATGCTAGTGCCACAATCAATGTTGAGGATAATTTGGAAGCCATTTTGCTCAATCTTGATGATGTTGATGATGTTCTACACGTCAATACCACACAAGAGGGGGGGTGATTTGTGTGGTACCTAATTTTCGCACTACAAGAACCTGGTTCTTCTAGATGTACTTACTATTACTGTTTGCGGAATTAAGAGTGCATAAAATAAAGAACACAGAGATTTTTACGTGGAAAACACCTGGCTCAAAAGGTGAAAAAAACCACGACCTACTACTCAGTAGGGTTTTCCCAAACTTCCACTAAATCACTGAGCCAAAACAGCATTTACAAAACTCTTTGTAAACCTAAGGATTAAACTCTAATCCCAGTGTGGCACACAGCCTCAACTGCTGCGACACTTTCAAGTTAACTCTAACTTGAATACTCAAAATGCCTATTACAATTGCTTCTAGATAAAGCTGAAAGGTACAATATGAAAACACCTACTACAATTGAACTAGAATAAAAGAAAGACACAATGGAATTGGTTCTTCTATCTTGTCCAAGTAGCTTCAGGAATGCACACTTGAATCTCACGTAAATTGCTTGCAAAAAGCCTTGCTATTTTGTTCTTCAATTTAGTTTCACTTCTGCATTTGTGCAACTCTTGTAAAAGAGAACAATCATTATTATTTATAGAGTTAGTAATCAGAGTTTGATTAAAACTCGAATTGCTAATCCTTCATCACATTCGAGTCCTAGAACAATTCAAACTCCAATCCTCATTCTTGATCCGGATGTAGTTCTCTTCTCATAAGGAGACTTCAACTCCTTATCCTATGTAACTTTTTCGATCCACTCAAAAGATATTGTTGCTGACCCTTGATATTTATCTTCACACGCATGTCACATGTATACGTATGTCATATGTATAAGTATATCAACACTGACATTTGCAATCTTCAAAACTTCATCTGAACTTGGGCCAAAAAATTCCTCCTTTTTGATGATGACAAACTCTGTGCTTTTGATCAGAGACCATGTGGAACTCAGCTTAATTATCACACTTTAAGTAACTTATCATTAAGGACCAGGTTTAATCAGGTTATAAATATCACTTTAATATCAGAATACAGAGTAAAGCACAATATCTCATATCACTTCCCCCTTTTGGCACCATCGAAAAGTTGCATATTATATGAATCTGAGATGTTAATTATTACTCATGGCCACTGGGGCAACTGCAAGTGAAAACATGATTCGGTTAATCAATAATCAACTTCACAAACAATTTAACTATTAAGATCAGAAGTTTCATAGTACAAGAGAAAACAAAGCACATTGTCATTGATTAGGAGGTGTTTCTACAAAACAGACCACAAAAAGAAGAACAAACATCCAACCATGAGCAAAAAAAACAGAGAAAAGTCCCGAATCTGGGTCACTAAGGGGGTTTCTAAACTGGTTCTAGGGCTTGGAGGAACTAGAGGGTTGGGATTGAAGAAGATTAAGCATTGTTTGGAGCATCCCTTCACTCTTTTCCTTTTCCTTTGCTAGCTCAGCTTTGAGGCCATTTCTTTCATTTTCTAGTTCAGCAATGCGAGCCTGGAGCCTAGCAATTTCTACATCTTTTGATTCACACTCTAGAACCAATGCCCTAACTTTGCTGTTCACTGGAGTCTTCAAGGATGAACCAGGTTCAACTTAGGTTACACTTAGCAGATAGTCACAAGCCTGCAGAGTTTTGATTCCAAAGTGCTCTTTGCTGGAGGCCATCTTCCACTTTTTTAGTGGCACATCTAACTTGGCCAAGACAGTTTTCAGTATAAACCCATTAGGTGTGGCATGGGCCTTGGAGCCATTGATGACTCTGTCCAGCAGCTTGACAATGAAAGCAGGCCAGTTAATCTGCTTTCCTTTCACAAGACACTCCAGAAGGACCGGGTCCATGTAATTTGCAGTGTGCCTTCTCTCCTGTCTGGGTAGCAAACACTTGTTCACAAACTCAAAGAGCACCTTGTGCTCAGGCTTCATCTCACTCTTTTGCACAAACCTAGCCTCAGAAACTTCTTCAGCAGACTTGGTATCACAAAAATTTCGGGTGATTTGGAGAGCAGAAGGTAGAGAATCTAGACAAGGCCACATTTGCCTAGTATAGTCATCATAGCCCTCACAGGGTATGTCTAGAATTCTGCCCAATTTAGGTGCATCAAACTGCACCTCTACTCCCCTCACCAAGCTTGTAACAACCCTATTCACCACTGTGGCATTTGCCATAAACTCTATCAGCTCTTTTCTTGCCAGCCTGCCATCAAGTTGAAGAACCATGTCCTTCCACCCCTGTGCATCCAGGGCATCAACCAATCTTTGCATGCCTGGCTCCTCCAGGTCTTTCAGAATTCTTCCTTTCAATATCTTTCGCTTGCCAAAAAGGACAAATCTGTCCTGTTCTTTTTCAGATTCCTCTTCTTCTTCCTCTACACTCCATGCTTCTTCTTCTTCAGGAACTTGCACTTGTTTTCCTTTGACTGCAGACCTGGTTCTTTTTGCCAGGGAGGGTTCAGCAGATACAGATTCTGAAGACTTCTTGGCAGAGGTCTTGGATCTCTTTGGTGTAGGAGTGGGAACCTCCTTAGTTGTACCTCTTTCCTGATGGACCAATTCCATCTCCTCCTCCTATTCTTCTGCAGCCACAGAACTTTCCACAACTTTAGCTTTTCCCTTTTCCTTCTTCTTTTTCATGCTTGCCTCTAAGGCTTTCTGCAACTCAGCCTCACTTTGCTTTACCCTACTTCTAGTAGCTTTCACCTTTGGTACTGGAAGGACAGTAGACTTAGGAGATTAATACCTTGCTCTTCTTTGTTGGCTTAGAGGCGGTTGAAGCCTTTTGAGAAGTAAGCTTTGCGCTTCTTAGGATCATAGCTTGCCCCAACCTTCTTTAGAATGTCAGCCAAGGTTTCTTCCACAGATGAACCAGGTTCATCTTGTGTTCACTTAGGTGTACAAGGCCTTCAGCAGCCCCCAGTTTCACTTCCCCCTGGCTTGTTGCCACTCTCCTCTA
>NW_017679090.1:8869-9554 GCF_001879085.1 Nicotiana attenuata
TCAGTTCCATGATCAGACCTAATGGATGCAAGTTGATTTCCTAATTGTTTCTGAGTTTTCCTAACAAATGCAGAAAATATGTCAAATGCTTCATCTTTGGAAGTTAGAAATAAAACCCAGGTGAATCTAGAATAGTCATCAACTAGCACCATTACATATTTCTTTCCACCACTGCTCATGGTTCTCATTGGACCACATAGATCCATATGAACCAATTCCAACGTCTTGGACGTACTTACCATTTTCTTGGACTTGAAGGATGACCTTACCTGCTTCCCCCTGCACATGCCTCACAAACTTTGTCTTCCTTGAACTTGATATTAGGTAACCCTATAACCAAGTCCTTGGAGACTAATTTGTTTAGCTGATTTAGACTGGCATGACCAAGCCTTTTGTGCCACAGGAGGGGATCATTAACCAACACACTTAAACAAGTGAGTTCATTTTCTGAAAGAGTGGACAAATCTACAATGTAAATATTGTTAACTCTTTTTCCCTGCAAAACACTATTTGGTGTTTGAATTCCATCTTGATTTGATGTATAGCCCCGAGTTATGGGTGTGTTGAAGGATCTTTTCATGACGTCTAGTTGGGGAGTAAAGTAGATCTCATGTCGTGATATGAGTTCAGGATCAGGAAGAGCAAGTGATTGCATGATGTTATGACTGTGGAAGGGTATAAGGAG
>NW_017679090.1:10362-18394 GCF_001879085.1 Nicotiana attenuata
CTTAACTCAGCATTTTTGCTATCACTCTCATTAGCCCTAGACTCTAGACTTTTGCATTTTGCTTTTAGGATCACACATTCTCTAGACAGATCTTCCTTCTCATTGTTAATTATCTCAAACTCATCAATGAAGTCTATGAATAGCTCAGCCAGCCTTTCTTTAGACACAAATTTAATCTTGTCTTTGAGATGAAGAATACTTACCTCTTGTTCATCATCTGATTCTCCGATGACCATAAGAGCCTATTCATCTCCAGCTTCATCCTCTGAGTCCTCATCTGATGTTTCTCCCCATGCTGTAACCATAGCTTTTGTTGATCCTTTGTTTTTCTTTGGTTGAACTTGTTCCTTCTTCCTGCTCCTTCGTTCAGCCCTTTCTTTCTTCCACTCAATTTCCCATTGAGGACGGTTTTTAATCATGTGATCAGTCTTACCACACTTGTAGCAACCCTCATTGGTTTGTTTCTCAGGAGCCCTTTGTTGGTTGAAGGTTGTACCTCTTGAAGAACTCTTTCCTCTCATCAGGTACTTTTTGAAATCTCTTGTGATCATAGCCATTTCATCATCCTCCAGATCTGAACCTTCAGCAATTCTGATAGCAAGACTTCTTTCCTTCTTGGGTGTATCCATCTTCATGGTTTGCCTTCTCAGTTCATAGGCAGTAAGATTTCCAATTAGTTCATCCAGCTTGAGGGTGGCAATATTCTTAGATTCCTGAATAGCAGTGATTTTGCTTTCCCATGAGACTGGCAGAACCCTTGTCAAGATTTTCTCAACCTTGTCTTCTTCAAGAATAATCCTTCCAAGAGACGTAAGTTCATTTGTCAGTGTAGTGAACCTAGTATACATCTCTTGGATAGTTTCTCCTTCCTTCATAGTAAAATTTTCATATTGAGAATACAGCGGTGTTCCTCTAGACCTTTTCACTTGAGGTGTTCCTTCAAGAGCCACTTGCAAAGTGTCCCAGATTTCCTTAACAGTGGTATAGCTTTGAATTCTGCTGTACTCGTCTGGACCTAGTCCACATACAAGCCATTTCTTTGCTTTGGCATTTTTCTCCCACTTCTTCAGGTCTTCAGCAGTGCAAGCAGCTCTTGTTTTAGGCACATCAACTCCTTCAGCATTCTTCTTTGTGGTTGCTAGGTGACCATCAGTGACTATGTCCTAAAGTTCATAGTCTTCCCCTATGATGTGATCTCTCATCCTGTTCTTCCACCAGGAATAGTACTGACCATTGAAAAGTGGAGGTCTAGCAGTGGATTGCCCTTCCCAGTTCCCAGGTGGTGCACTCATGTTGATCTTTTCTTAAGGTGTTAGTCTCTTTAAGGATAACCTGCTCTGATACCAATTGATGTTTTAAGCGTCAACACCACACAAGAGGGGGTGATTTGTGTGGTACCCAATTTTTGCTCTAGAAGAACCTGGTTCTTCTAAGTGTACTAACTACTTCTGTTTGCGGAATAATAAATATAGAAAATAAAGAACACAGAGATTTTTACGTGAAAAACACCTAGCTCAAAAGGTGAAAAAAACCACGACCTACTACTCAGTAGGATTTTCCCAAACTTCCACTAAAATCACTGAGCCAAAACAGCATTTACAAAACTCTTGTAAACCTAAGGATTAACTCTAATCCCGTTGTGGCACACAGCCTCAACTGTTGTGACAACTTCAAGTTAACTCTAACTTGAATACTCAAAGTACCTAATACAATTGCTTCTATGAAAGCTGAAAGGTACAAGTTTAAATCACCTACTACAATTGAACTAAAATAAAAGAAAGACACAATGGAATTGGTTCTTCTATCTTGTCCAAGTAGCTTCAGAAATGCATACTTAAATCTCACATAAATTGCTTGCGAAATTGCCTCGCTCTTTTGCTCTCAATTTAGTTTAACTTCTGCGTATGTGCAATACCTATAAAAGAGAACAATCACTGTTATTTAATGAGTTAGCA
Organism: Nicotiana attenuata; assembly: GCF_001879085.1. NCBI lineage: Eukaryota > Viridiplantae > Streptophyta > Magnoliopsida > Solanales > Solanaceae > Nicotiana > Nicotiana attenuata. The sequence continues at coordinate 12,318 of NW_017679090.1, forward strand.
ATTAGAGTTTGATTGAGATTCAATTTTTGATCTTCCATCGAAGTTGAGTCCTTGAACAACACAAACTCCAACCCTATCTTTTTATCCGGATTGTATTCTCTTCTCATAAGGAGACTTCCTCTCCTTATCCCATATGCAACCTTTTCGATCAGTTCAGAAGATATTGCAGCTTGAGCAATGAGACTTATCTCCTTCACGTGCATCTCACATGTATAGGGTGACAAACACTGTGCTTCACATGATGGACCTGGTCCATGACTGAGTTCATTTGTCATTCTTCAAAACTTCACCTGTTCTTGGGCCAACAAAAAGAATCTATATATGGCTGAAATACATTGTTCATCAAATGCATGAAAGTTGTTAAAGCATTTGTCAAACCGAAAGACATCACCAAGAGCTCATAATGCCCATAAAGAGTCCTAAAAGACGTCTTAGGGATGTCTGAAGCCCTAACCTTCAACTAGTGGTAACCCAATCTCAAATCAATCTTCGATAGCACCCTAGCACCCTGAAGCTGATCAAATAAATCAACAGTACGAGGTAATGGATACTTTCATGATAGAGACCTTGTTTAATTGCCTATAATCAATGCACATCCTCATAGAACCATCCTTCTTCTTTACAAACAACATGGGTGCACCCCAAGGAGAAACACCAGGCCTGATGAATCCTTTATCCAGCTACACCAGCAACTGCTCCTTCAATTCCTTCAACTCATTGGAGCCATATGGTACGGTGGAATAAATAAGGGTTGTATGCACTACGCCAAATCAATACCAAAATCAATATTATTATTGGATGGCATGTCTAGTAGGTCTGTGGGGAACACCTCTAGAAACTCCCTCACCACAGGGATTAAATCAACAGCGGGAGCCTCCGCACTGGCATCTCTAACAAAAGTTAGATACGCCAAATAGACCTTCTCAACCAATCTGATGAGCCTTCAGAAATGAAATCACCTTACTAGGAGTGTGACCAAGAGAACCCCTTTATTCTAACCTTGGTAATCCCGGCATAGCCAATATCACATTCTTAGCATGACAATCAAGAATAGCATGATACAGATATAGCTAATCCATACCCAAAATCACATCAAAACCTACCATATTAAGCAACAGAAGGTCTACCCTAGCTCATAACCTCTAACGGTAACTACACAAGGCCGATACATACAATCCACCATAATAGAATCACCAATGGGTGTAGATACATGAATATGAATATCAAGATTACCACGAGGCATATCCAAATAAGGAGCAAAATATGAGGACATATATGAATATGTAGACCCCGGATTGAACAACATAGAAGCATCTCTATGATAGACCAAAACCATAACTGTGATCACTCCATTTGAGGCCGCCACCGCGACTGGTATACCCAAAAAAGTATAACTACGAGTTTGACCACCACTGGTTTGTCCACCACCAACCTGACTCCCGTTACTAGGGCGACCTCTAGCTGCATCACCTCCCCCTCTAGTTGATTGGGGCGGGGATGAAGTTAGTGGTGCGAGGACTACAATTTGAGAAATCTGTGGAGTTATTCCTCTAGCAAGTCTGGGGAAATACCTCCATGGCCAAACACTCTACACTTATAGCGACCTCTAGCTGATGGAGGCTGTTGAACCCAAATCTGCCCTTAATGGCCTGAATACCCGCTGGAAGAACCCTAAACAGACGAACACAATTCGAACTCACTAAGAGAGCACTGAAAGATGATGGAATCGAAGTGTTGAAAGATGGTCGAGACACTACACTGTTGGCTACATGTTATGCACAATAATCTAGCCTACCATGATGGCCCCTACCAAACTAACCCCTACCTCTAGATAAGATACCAATGAAACTACCATAACAAAGAGGCCTCTTATCCTTCATCATGGCCTCTTTCCCCTAACCAGAAATATGCTCGATCCTCCGAGCTATCTACACTACTAGGTGAAAAGTATTCCCAATCTCTGAATCACGGATTCTAGCAATTGTGATACCATAAGTCAATCCCTTATTGAATCGCCTCACCTTCTCGGCCTTAGTGGGGATTAAGAAAATAGCATGAAAATACAACCTATGTGAATCTTGCCTCACACTCAATCACAGTCATGTGATCCTGCTGAAGTTGCTCAAGCCGACCTCTCAAATCATGGTATGTGTAATGTACCTCTATAGAAACAAGCATGAGAACTAAGTCCATGTAAGAGAAGATGAACATGTTGGCCTATCGAACTCATAAGTCTGCCACTATCGCCTAGCAGCCCCTCTCAATTGAAATGTAGTGAAGTCTACCCCGTTGGACTCTACCAAGCCCAAGTTGCAAACATCTGATATCGGTCTAGAAAATCCTAGTCATCCTCTAAAGCGTTACCATCAAAGTGAGGAGGATGTAACCCTTTCAACCTCTGAAGCCTGTTATGCTCCTTAATAGACATAGCAGGCTCAACCATGGGTCTAGCACAATAATAGGCTGCTCGACTCCAATTGGCAATGCTCTCGACGTCTTAACCATTGCCGCTACCTGCTCTAGAGTATGAGTGATAGGGGTCGGGGTTCCCACTCCATCCTAGGATGTAGTGAGGGCAGCTGAAACCACTCCAGCTTGAGATAAGTAACGACCCGGCCGGTTGTTTCATGAGTTTTTGCTCTGTTTACCCCATTTCTTCTTCTTTATGTGTTGTTCAGCTTCATTTCATCATATCATGTCGGTAGGTTCGGGTTTGGAGTAGTTTTGAAGTGTTATGAGATACTTAGTCTCGTAAGTTGGCCTTTTAGTTGGAAAAAATCAACCGGAAGTTAACTTGTGTGAAAACGATCTCGAAATTTGGTTTTTAGGATTTGGATAGCTTCATGAGGTGATTTGGGACTTAGGAGCACGATCGGAATATATTTTCGAGGTCCGTGGTAGATTTAGGCTTGAATTTGCGAAATTAGAATTTTGGCGTTTTCCGGTTGGTAGTGGAGATTTTGATATAGGGGTCAGAATAGAATTCCGGAAATTAGAGTAGGTCCGTTGTGTCATTTGGGACGTATGAGCAAAATTTCAGGTCATTCGAACGAGGTTTGATAGACTTTTTTATCGAAAGCGGAATTCGGAAGTTTTGGAAACCTTAGGCTTGAATCCGAGGGTGTTTTGATGATTCGATGTTGTTTTGAGTGTTCCGAAGGTTGGTATAAGTTTGAATAATGATATGTGACTTGTTGGCACATTTGGTTGAGGTCCCAAGGGTCTTGGGATGGTTTTGGATGGTTGTCGGAAAGTTGGACTTGGAGTTTTGCAGCAGAAAATTTGTTGTTTCTGTTGTTTCCGCACCTGCGGATTGGGGACCGCAGGTGCGATGGCCACAGGCACGTCGAGGTTGCCGCAGGAGCAGATTTAGCTATAGGGAGCGGAAGATTTACCGCACCTGCGAGCCCGCAGGTGCGAAGCCTGGGGCATAGGTGTGGTGGTTTGGCCTTAAGTGAGAAACCTCAGGTGCGGTTAATTTTGTCGCAGAAGCGGTCAGCAGATGCAGGATATGAAACGCAGGTGCGAGATCGCTGGGCAGAAGGTATAAAAAGGCCCTCTTCGCGAACTTTGCTAAGTTTCTCCATTTTTGAAGACGGCAAGAGAGCTAGGGCAGTGATTTTTCAAGCGAATCGAAGGGCTTCAGTTGGGTAAGCTTCATTACTTGTGTTTATGATCATTTTTCCATTGTTTAATCATAGTATTAATGGAATTAAGGAAGAAAATTGGGGAATTAAGGCTTTAAATTGGAGACTTTGATTTGAGGATTTGAGGGACCGTTTTTGGTCGGATTTTGATGTATTTGATATGTATGAACTCGTGAGAGTGTAAGGATTCTAGTTTTGTGATTTTTTATCAAAATACGAGATGTGGGCCCGGGGGTCGGGGTTGACCAATTTTAGGATTTTTGATCTAATTTGATTATTTTCGCATGGGCTTCGTCCCCTTAGCATATGTTGATGTCATGATTCTGATTTTGGATAGATTCGATGTGAGTTGAGGCCGAGTCGAGAGGCAAGGGCGTCGCAGAGTAGTATTTCATCCGGTTTGAGGTAAGTAACGATCGTAAATCTAGACCTGAGGGTATGAAACCCCGGAATTTCATAATGTTTTGATAAATAGGGTGACGCAATGCTAGGTGATGGGCGTGTGGGCGTGCACCCGTAGGGATTGTGACTTGGTCCGTCTCGTGGTGACTGTATAGTTGCATATTTTGATATACTGTATATGATATCCATGTGTTTTAGAAATTGGTTTGTTAACTTGGGCTGAATGCCATGTTTGGGGCCTTTGTGCCGACTTGTTTAGACCCTTAGGGGTATCTTTACTACTTTCCTCACTCTGTTTGATTTGAAAGCATATCCTCAGTCATGTTTTACCTGTTTATTGTTTAAATCCGGTTTCATCACTCTATTTCTTAATATATGTTTGGGCTGAGTTCCCTGATTGTCACCGATATGCCCGAGTGGCCATGAGGTTAATGACTGAGAGAGGTTGAGGACCTAATGGTGAGGATTACTTATATATTATGGATCGAGCTGCACGCCGCAATGATATTATATATATAAATTATGGATCGGGCTGCACGCTGCAGCGATATGTATTGGATCGGGCTGCACGCCGCAGCGACATGACGCTTGGGCTGTAGGAGCCCCTCCGGAGTCGAGTGCTGAGAGTGAGTACTGATTGACGAGAGTTGAGTCACGAGTGACTGAGAGGCTTGCTCGAGAGGCTATACTTATGAGTGATACCTTGCCCGAGGAGATTATTTATGACATTTTGCTGCTATCGCTCTTGTTCTATACTGAGCCTCTGTTGAAAAATGTTGAATAAATGTTTTCAAAAGATTTTTAATAGAAACTGGAGTTTTACGAGATAACTGGCTAATGAACTGCAGATTTTGACTTGATATTCCGGTGAGATCTCTTATATGATTTTAAATGCTTGTCACTACACTTAGACTTTATTTACTTTAGTTACTTACTGAGTTGGCGTACTCACGTTACTCCCTGCTCCTTGTGTGCAGATCCAGGTGCCCGAGCATCAGAATGAGAGCTTCCAGCACTCTCAGAGTTTTATTCGGAGATTGCAAGGTAGCTGCACGGCGTTCCCAGCCCTGCCTTCCTCCTTCCTATCTTTACTTTGTATTTCAGACTCATTTTGTATTATTTAGACAGTATTTGGTTGTACTTAGAGGCTCATGACTAGTGACACCAGATTCGGGCTGTGTTAGTGTATTTCGTACTAGTTTTCCGCATATTTTTGTTGATTTATATATATTACATATGAAAGATTTAAGACTTATTCTGTTTTAGAAATGAAATTTTAAAAAGGATTTGATGCGATAAATGTTGGGTTGGCTTGCCTAGTACTGTGATAGGCGCCATCACGACCGGGGTATTTGGGGTCGTGACAAGTTGGTATCAGAGCCTACGTTACATAGGTTTCACGGGTCATGAGCCGATTTAGTAGAGTCTCACGGATCGGTATGGAGACCTCTGTACTTATCCTCGGGAGGCTGCAGAACCTTTAGGAAAAACTTCACATTCTTGAAATTCCTGTCGTGCGAATCTGTTGATTCTAATACTAAACTTCTGTTATTCTATTCTCTCACGGATGGTGAGGACACGTGCTACCAGTCAGGACGGACAACCACCAGTTGGGGCCACTAAAGGCCGAGGATGCGGTCGAGGCTATGGTAGGGGCAGGGGTGTAGCCCGCACAGCAGCTAGGGCAGCATCAGTAGATCCACCAGTCGCCCCAGTTCATGATCAGGTCCCAGTTGCGGACACTCCAGCAGCACCAGCTCAGGCACCAGCTATGCCAATTGTTATTCCTGGGCTTTAGGAGGCCCTAGCTCAGATTCTATCAGTGTGCATCTGCCTGGCTCAGGCGGTCTCTGTTACTACGACCGCAGACACTTCTCAGACCGGGGGAGGTACTCAGACTCCCGCTGCTCGCACCCTTGAGCAGGTAGTGCAGGGACTTCAGACACCGGGGGCACCTCCAGCCAGCCGGTTGCATCAGCCTAGGATTTTGTGGTACCAGTTATGCCTGACGACAAGCAACATCGATTG
>NW_017679091.1:0-18393 GCF_001879085.1 Nicotiana attenuata
ACCAACTTGGTCTTGAAACCAGCTTAGTAATAATTCTTCCAACGTCACGGGTCGACGTGCATTTCTGGTAGGTCGGTGGCCCTTTCTATTCCTTCCTTCTTTGAGCGCTTTAATTGGATCTTTCATTTTGGATTTCCTTCACCATTTTTCCCTGGTTTTGTCGTTTGGACGACTCCTTTTGTGAACTTGCTTTACGGTGTTTACGGTGAGTCACGAGAGTCCTAACCCTCATCATCAAGTTGTTCTACTTGGTATTCAGCTCCGTTTTGTGGATCCTTCATCTACGAACACTAATCGCTTGACGTTGTATGTAGATGGTAATTCATATATATCGACTAGGTTCAAAGTCCCCAAACATAATCTATTCTTGTACAGAATGACATTTGGTATGTCTCTTCCTTCATGTCCCTCAACGTTGCAGGTAAGGCACGAATCGAGTAAGCCAAAAGTGATACAAACTTCGTTTGTATTTGCTTTCTCATCTTCAAGTGTGATATTTCCTTCACGGGCTAGCTCCATAACTTTATCCTTGAAGACAAAGTACTTCTCAATGGGGTGGCTGACCAATCGGTTGCACTTGCAATAATTTGGTTCATTGGTTCTCCTTGCTTCATTTGGTCGCTTCATCTCTGGCAACTCCGGAAGTTTTAGCGCAAGGAGTTCATCAAAGATTGTGGGAACATCAGAATGAAGGAATGGGTACTCTTTCTCTTGCATTTCCTTCAGGGTCAGTTTTCTGTTTGCCTTATCCTCCAGAGAAGTCTTCTTCACATTCTGCTTCTTGCTTACCTTAGTAGTAAACTTCATAGGCGAAGCATTGACATTCATGGATTCTTTTCTTTCAGCCTTGGGTAAAAATTTCCCCACTTTCTTGACTTTTTGCTTGTCTCTGACTATGCGAGGTTCTTGGACAGGCGACCCTTCACTCCCAACTACAGCCATGCTTAACTCCATATCCTGAGCGCGAGTGGCTAGTTCTTCGAAAGTCTTAGGCTTTATGCCTTGCAAGATGTAGAGAAGACCCCAATGCATACCTTGAATGCACATATCAATTACGGAGGCTTCACTAAGCCTATCTTTACAGTTGAGACTGGCATGTCTCCGTCGATTAATGAAGTCAATAACCGGCTCTCCCTTTTGTTGGCGTGTGTTTGTAAGTTCAACCATACTTATGGTACATCTTGTGCTATAAAAGCGATTGAGAAACTCTTGCTCCAACTGTTCACAGCTTTCAATGGAACCAGTCTCAAGGTCTGTGTACCAGTCAAAAGCATTCCATTTAAGGGAACGAACAAACTGTTTGACGAGGTAATCACCATATGTTCCAGCAGTGTTGCATGTTTCGACGAAGTGCACCACATGTTGCTTCGGATTTCCTTTTCCATCAAACTACTTAAATTTCAGGGGTTGTGATGTTCAAAACGTCAATACCACACAAGAGGGGGGGGGGGTGATTTGTGTGGTACCCAATTTTCGCTCTAAAAGAACCTGGTTCTTCTAGGTATACTAACTACTGCTGTGTGTGGAATAATAAATACAAAAATAAAGAACACAGAGATTTTTACGTGGAAAACACCTGGCTCAAAAGGTGAAAAAACCATGACCTACTACTCAGTAGGATTTTCCCAAACATCCACTAAAATCACTGAGCCAAAACAGCATTTACAAAACTCTTTGTAAACCTAAGGATTAACTCTAATCCCATTGTAGCAACCAGCCTCTAACTGCTGCGACAACTTCAAGTTAACTCTAACTTAAATACTAAAAATACCTATTACAATTGCTTCTAGATAAAGCTGAAAGGTACAATATGAAATACCTACTACAATTGAACTAGAAATAAAGAAAGACACATATAACTCTTTATGGAGCTGGTTCTTCAATCTAGTTCATGTAGCTTCTGGTTTGCACACTTGAATTACACACGAACTGCTTGCAAAAAGCCTTGCTATTTTGCTCCCAATTCACGTTTAACTTCTATGTTTTTGTGCCACACTTTAATGTGAGAACATCCTGCAATTTATAGATTTAGTAGATGAAGAAATAACTAGAGTTCTGATGCAACTCTTCCTTGGTGGAAGAGTTCTAGTTGATTTCAACTTCTAACTCCTTCCCTATCTTGACTTGTGTTCTCTTTGATTAAGGACTCCTTCTCCTTATCAATTATGCAACCTTTTCGATCAGGAGATATTAAATACACCAAGTTAAGCTTATCTCCTTCACGTGCATCCCACATGCTTGAATCTTCCTGTTTTTGTGAACCTGAAGGATGGACCACTGGATGGACCTGGTTCATGTCTGAGTTCCTTTGTCAGTCTTCAAAACTAACCTTTACTTGGGCCAACAAATTCCCCCTTTTTGATGATGACAAACACTGTGCTTTTCATACACTTAGGCCCTGCTAGAACTCAGCTCAAACATCAACACAATGTTAGAAACATTTTTCCTTTATATCACTTATCATCAAGGACCAGGTACATTAGGTTATAAATATCACTGTTCAAAGTGTAAACATCACTTGTTTAAAGCAATGTGATATAACCTGATTTTAAAACTTACTCATGGCCACTGGGGCTACTTCAAATGCAAACATGGATTAATCATCATAGATCAAACTAAGAATTTCAACCATCAAAGAAATATAAACAAACAGTTAGAGCAAAAATAGTGAACTTCATTGATGATTGATAAGATTCTACCACAAAGCATAAGAAGAAATAAAAATACTGAAAACATGAGCAAAAGAAACAAAAAGTCTCGAATTGGGTCACTGGTTGATCTACACTAGGCTAGGATTTAAGGTTTGGAAGAGGTAGGGGCTGGGTTATTTGCTAGGAGAAGTTTCAGCATGTCTTGAAGAATTCCATCATTCTTCTCCTTTTCCCTTGAAAGTTCAGTTCTGAGAACATCTCTCTCAGATTCTACCTCAACCAATCGTGTCTTCAGCCTTGCTATCTCAATATCCTTTGCCTCACTCTCCCGTACCAAGACTCTGGCTTTGCTATTGATAGGTGTCTTTTTAAATGAACCGGGTTCATTAGGAATGACATTGACTTCATAATCGCAAGCAAGCAGAGTATTAACCCCACTTATTCGTAGGTACCTTGAAATGTGCAAGCATAGTTGTGAGAATGAAACCATAGGGAATGACATGAGTTTTGGTGCCATTGATAACTCTATCAGTAGGTCCGCGAGGGTTTCCTATTCAGATGGAACAGGTTCATCTATAACTATTCCAAGTTGAACCAACCCCTCAGCAGCTTCGCGAGACCCACTTCCCCCTGTTTTGCTCACTCTCTCTTCTATTTCAGTAAATTCCTCTCCCCAAACAACCATTGCACCAGTGTCTTTTATTATACCAACAGAAGTGGGTGAAGAATCAGCCACTCTTGTCCCCTTTCCCCTCACAGTACTCCTAGCGCCCTTGCTCTCCTTTTTTTTCGTTTTTACCACCAACTTCTCCAGATTATGTAGACTCTATACCTGCTATACATCCTACAAATCTATTCTCCAAAGTTGCAGGAACTTTAGAAACTGTCTCAAGAGAAACTTTAGAATCAGAAGATACCTGTTCAGTTTTGAAAGACCTACTTTCTTCCCCCTTAGTAGCAGACTTAAATGAATCTTCAGATTTCTAGGATTCTTCTTCCCTACCTGCTTTCAATTGCTTGTTTATTTGCTTGGTGATGAAGGATTTTCAGAGGTGTTTGACATATCTAGGCTAGGGTATGAAAAGAAGAGAATTAGATTATGTTTGGAAGATGAAAGAACAATGAGAGTTTTTGACGGCTTGAGAGAGATGAAGTAAGGAATACACCAAAGCCGATCAATATACAGAGGAATAATTGATGGGGTAACTACAACTTTTCAGACTCTTAGAAGTTTTAATCAAACTGAGATTCAGCTTTGAAGAGACATTGGAGTGTATATATAGATACTTCCATTCGGTTGGGACTCTTTTGAATAGGACTGGTTCACTTGTAACGGATAAGTCCAAAAGGGGTTTGGTATTTGGTAGGACTCTGCTCATGATCCAAATATAGTTATTTCAAATTATGCAGAGTGCAGAAAACATACCGTGCTATCTTGATGAACCAGGTTCTTCACTGATAATTCTCTTGTGTGAGTCTAAATTTGCCAAAATAGAGAAAATATCATTAGAGATTAATGAGTCATTTTAACACATGGCATAAGAGTATACTATGGAAAGTATGAGACTGAGCAAGATTTAATCTACTTATACACAATTCACAGCCTTTCTAACCAAAAAAAAAAATTTTCAACCTTTTTTTATTTTTTCGTTTAACCTTGAACTGGTCCTTTTAGGTGATCTTAATCATCCCTAATTCCAACCTGTTCCTCTCAAAGTGATCTCTACCTAAGGCTTTTGTGAAGATTTCAGCAATTTACTTGTCAGTAGCACAAAACTCCATAATGATCAAGCCTTTCTCATAGTTGTCCCTCAAAAAATGGTGTCTAACATTTATGTGCTTAGTTCTCTTATGATGAACCGGATTCTTAGTCATACTAATAGCACTAGTGTTATCACAAAAAATATAGGGATGTAACCAACATCAATTCCAATGTTCAGTAATGGTTGTTTGATCCACAACAAATGAGCACAACATGAAGCAACAACAACATACTCAGCTTCAGCAGTAGATAATGCCATTGACTTTTGCTTTTTGGTAGCCCATGACACAAGACATGAACCAAGGAAGTGTGCCATACCTGAGGTGCTCTTCCAATCCACTAGGAAACCTGCATAATCAGTGTCAACATATCCCACTAGGTTAAAATTACTACCTTTTGGATACTAAAGGCAAAGGTCAGTGGTGCCTTTCAAGTATCTCAATACTCTCTTTACATTAGTCAAGTGGGACTCCTTCGAATTTCCCTGAAATCGAGCACAAAGACCTACACTGCACACAATGTCAGGTCTGCTAGTAGTGAGATATAAAAGAGAACCAATCATTCCCCTATGCAACTTCTGATCAACAGATGAACCAGGTTCATCTATATCCAATTTCGTGGATGTTGCAATAGGAGTGTCAATTTCTTTGGATGTTTCTTCCTGGTTTTGTTACTAAGGAATAGGTTCATGGACAGGTTCCCTCGAGGTTTGAGGATCAGTTCCTCTCTAGTCAGTTCCCCCTGTCATGTTGCCCTGGGTAGGAGAACCTGTTCCATCACCTGTTCCTTCTTCTGGTGCAGCTTCAGTCTGGGCTATAATTTCATTTTAAAATTCTTACCAGCCCAATTGCTTCATCTTCATGTTCCTATCTCTCAGAAAGAGTGTTAGTTTCATCAAAAATCACATGTACACTTTCTTCTACACACATAGTTCTTTTGTTATAGATCTTATAAGCTTTATTATGTGAAGAATATCCCAAGAATACTCCCTCATCACTTATGGGATCATACTTACCTAGGGAGTCTTTGCCATTATTGTGCACAAAGCACTTGCATATATATGCCCTAAGATGGGATATATTTAGCTTTCTCCCTTTAAGTGACTCATAGGGAATCATCTTAACAAGAGGTCTAGTCATGCAGCTATTTATGATGTAGCATGCAAAAATTCAGCAAACTTAGCATTTTCAAATTTAGTTCCATGATTAGACCTAATTGATGCAAGTTGATTACCTTGTTGTTTCTGAGTTTTTCTAACAAAAGAAGTAAACATGTCAAATGCTTCATCTTTAGATGTTAAAAATAATGTCTAAGTAAACCTAGAGTAATCATCAACAAGCACCATCACATATCTTTTACCACTTCTGCTTAATGTTCTCATTGGACCACAGAGATCCATATGGACCAGTTCCATCGTCTGGCGGTGCTTACCATTTTCTTGTATTTTAAAGAGGAACTTATCTGCTTCCCCCTTGCACAAGCCTCACAAACTTTGTCTTCCTTGAACTTGATGTTAGGCAGCCCTATCACCAGGTCCTTGGAGACTAATTTGTTGAGTTGATTCAGGCTTGCATGTCCAAGTCTCTTGTGCCAAAGGAGGGGATCAATGTCCAACACACTTAAGCAAGTTAGTTCATTTTTTGAAAGTGTGGACAGATCTACAATGTAAATACTCTTTTTTCCTGCAAAACAATCTTGTCAGAGGTAAGATTCATCATAAAACATTTGGTAGAGGTGAATGCTACCAAGTTACCTCTATCACATAATTGTGATACACTGATTAGACTGTACTTTAGGCCATCTATCAAGTAGACATTCTCAATAGAGTGAGAATCAGTCTTACCTACCTTTCCAACCCCAATTATCTCACCTTTCTTTCCATTTCCAAATGAGACATTACCTCCTTTGAGGTCCTCAAGTGAAAGGAACTGGTTCTTGCTTCCTCTCATATGCTTTGAACAGCCACTATCCATGTACCATATTTGGCTGCTCCCCTTCACTTGGACCCGCAAAAGGAAATCAGGGGTTAGTCTTGGAAACCCAAACTAGTTTGGGTCCTTTTCTATAGGCAAAAGGGTGAATCAGATTCTTTTTAGCCCAACTTGGCAGTCTATTTTTCCCTTGAACAAATTTTTTATTCTTTTGACTAGTCTTTTCTTTTGCAATACATTCATTTTTGTAGTGACTAGTTTTACCACAGTGTGTGCAAATTATGTTCTCAGGAAGTGTGAGGTACTTGCTTTTGGGATCCCACTTAGGTGCAGGGGTCCCGTAGCCAAGTCCTCTCTTATTGCTACTATGGTGTTCATGTAGCCATGAAAGTGCATCGGAGGACCTATTCCATTTACACGTTCTGTCTAGCTCGTGCTTAACCTTGTTTAGATCCTCCTTAAGGACTCTTATGTGCTCATCTCTTTTGTACAACTCATCTTTCATTTTTCCTAGGTTTTCTTCTAATGTGAGTTGTGTGTGACAAGCTTTCTTTTTACCAGTTCCTAATTTCAATTTTAGATTTACAGATCTAAGCTCTAGGACAGTGGTGTCAAGTTCATGAACCTGGTTCTTTAACTCAGCATTTTTACTTTCACTTTCACTAGCCCTAAGTTCCAGACTTTTGCACTTAGCTTTCAAAATCACACACTCCTTAGAGAGCTGTTTGTTTTCATTATTTAGATCCGCAGATTCATCAATGAAATCCAGGAGTAACTCAGATAGCCTTTCATTAGACAAAAATTTAATCTTGTCTTTGAGATGAATTATACTTACCTCAGATTCCTCATCGGATTCTCCAATTGCCATAAGTGCTTCTCTATCATCACCTTCTAAGTCCTCATCTGAGCTTTCTCCCCAGGCAACAACCATAGCCTTTGTTGATCCTTTGTTCTTCTTGGGTTGAACCTGTTCCTTCTTCCTGTCCCTTCGTTCAGCTCTTTCCTTCTTCCATTCAATTTCCCATTGAGGGCAGTTTCTGATGTGGTGATCAGTCTTCCCACACTTGTAACACCCCTCATTGGTTTGTTTTTCTGGAACCTTTGGTTTGCTGTAGCTTCCACTTCTTAAAGGACCCTTTCCTCTCATTAGGTACTTCTTGAAGTCCTTTGTGATCATGGTCATTTCATCCTCCTCTAGATCAGCACCTTCAGTGATTCTGAAAGACAGGCTCCTTTCCTTCTTGGGTGCATCCATCTTCATGGTTTGCCTTCTAAGTTCATAGGCAGTGAGATTTCCAATTAGCTCATCCAACTTAAGAGTGGCAATGTTCTTTGATTCCTGAATAGCTGTGATTTTGCTTTCCCGAGAGATTGGCAGAACCCTTGTCAAAATCTTCTCAACTTTGTCTTCTTCAAGAATAACCCTTCCAAGAGACTTAAGTTCATTTGTAAGTGTGGTGAACCTTGTATACATCTCTTGGATGGTTTCCCCTTCCTTCATGGTGAAATTCTCATATTGAGAATACAGCAGTGTTCCTCTTGATCTCTTTACTTGAGGAGTTCCTTTATGAGCCACTTGTAAAGTGTCTCATGTCTCCTTAGCAGTGGTGCAGCTTTGAATCCTGCTGTACTCGTCTGGACCTAGTCCACATACAAGCCATTTCTTGGCCTTGGCATTCTTTTCCCATTTCTTCAAATCTTTAGCAGTACAGTCAGCTCTTGTCTTTGGCACATCCACTCCTTCAGCATTTTTCTTTGTAGTAGCCAAGGGACCATAAGTGACTATGTCCCAGAGTTCATAGTCTTCTCCTATGATGTGGTCTCTCATCCTGTTCTTCCACCAGGAATAGTACTGGCCATTAAAGAGTGGAGGCCTAGCGGTGGATTGCCCTTCCCAGTTTCTAAGTGGTGCACTCATCTTGATTTGTTCCTAAGGTGTTAGCCTCTTCAAGGATAAACTGCTCTGATACCAATTGATGTTTTAAACGTCAATACCACACAAGAAGGGGGGTTGATTTGTGTGGTACCCAATTTTCGCTTATCTTACCTATCGAAGGACCTAGTTCTTCTAGGTGTTCCAACTACTGCTGTTTGCGGAATAATAAATACAGAAAATAAAGAACACAGAGATTTTTACGTAGAAAATACCTGGTTCAAAAGGTGAAAAAACCACGACCTACTACTCAGTAGGATTTTCCCAAACTTTCACTAAAATCACTGAGCCAAAACTGCATTTACAAAACTCTTTGTAAACCTAAGGATTAACTCTAATCCCGTTGTGGCAACCAGCCTCTAACTGCTGCGACAACTTCAAGTTAACTCTAACTTGAATACTCAAAATACGTATTAAAATTGCTTCTAGATAAAGCTGAAAGGTACAATATGAAAACACCTACTACAATTGAACTAGAAATAAAGAAAGACACATAAAACTCTTTATGGAGCTGGTTCTTCAATCTAGTTCATGTAGCTTCAGGTTTGCACACTTGAATGACACACGAACTGCTTGCAAAAAGCCTTGCTATTTTGCTCTCAATTCACGTTTAACTCTGCGTNGACGTAATTTTGTTCTCAGGAGTGTGAGGTACTTGCTTTTGGGATCCCACTTAGGTGCAGGGGTCCCGTAGCCAAGTCCTCTCTTATTGCTACTATGGTGTTCATGTAGCCATGAAAGTGCATCGGAGGACCTATTCCATTTACAGGTTCTATCTAGCTTGTGCTTAACCTTGTTAGATCCTCCTTAAGGACTCTTATCTGCTCATCTCTTTTGTACAACTCATCTTTTATTTTTCCTACATTTTCTTCTAAAGTGAGTTGTGTGTGATCAGATTTCTTTTTACCAGTTCCTAATTTCAATTTTAGATTTTCAGATTTAAGCTCTAGGACTGTGGTGTCAAGTTCATGAACCTGGTTCTTCAACTCAGCGTTTTTACTTTCACTCTCATTAGCCCTAGACTCTAGATTTTTGCACTTGGCTTTTAGGATCACACATTCCTTAGACAACTGTTCCTTTTCATTGTTTATAACCTCAAATTCATCAATGAAATCTAGAAGTAATTCAGATAGACTTTCTTTAGACAAAAACGTAATCTTGTCTTTGAGATGAATTATACTTACCTCAGATTCATCATCTGATTCTCTCATGGCCATAAGTGCTTGTTCATTTTCAGCTTCATCTTCTGAGTCCTCATCTGATTTTTCTTCCCAAGCAGCAACCATAGCCTTTGTTGATCCTTTGTTCTTCTTGTGATGAACCTGTTCCTTCTTCCTGTTCCTTCGTTCAACTCTTTCCTTCTTCCATTCAATTTCCCATTGAGGGCAATTTTTGATGTGGTGATCAGTCTTCCCACACTTGTAACACCCCTCATTGGTTTGTTTTTCAGGAACCCTTGGTTTGATGTAGCTTCCACTTCTTGAAGGACCATTTCCTCTCATTAGGTACTTCTAGAACTCCTTTGTGATCATGGTCATTTCATCCTCATCTAGATTAGCACCTTCAGTGATTCTAAATGCCATGCTCCTTTCCTTCTTGGGTGTATCCATCTTCATGGTTTGCCTTCTAAGTTCATAGGCAGTGAGATTTCCAATTAGCTCATCCAACTTAAGAGTGGCAATGTTCTTTGATTCCTGAATAGCTATCATTTTGCTTTAACAAGAGATTGGCAGAACCCTTGTCAAAATCTTCTCAACTTTCTCTTCTTCTAGAATAACCCTTCCAAGAGTTTTAAGTTCATTTGTTAGTGGTGTGAACCTTGTGTACATCTCCTAGATGGTTTCTCCTTCCATCATGGTGAAATTCTCATATTGAGAATATAGCAGTGCTCCTCTTGATCTCTTTACTTGAGGAGTTCCTTCATGAGCCACTTGTAAAGTGTCCCATATCTCCTTAGCAGTGGTACAACTTTGAATTCTACTGTACTCGTCTGGACCAAGTCCACACACAAGCCATTTCTTGGCCTTTGCATTCTTTTCCCATTTCTTCAAATCTTCAGCAGTGCAGTCAGCTCTTTTCTTTGGCACATCCACTCTTTCCTCATTCTTCTTTGTAGTTACCAAAGGACAATCAGTGACTATGTCCCAGAGTTCATAGTCCTCTCCTATGATATAATCTCTCATCTTGTTTTTCCACCAATAGTAGTAGTGGCCATTAATGAGTGGAGGCCTATCAGTGGATTGCCCTTCCCAATTTCCAGGTGGTGCGCTCATCTTGATTTGTTTCTAAGGTGTTAGCCTCTTCAAGGATAACCTGCTCTGATACCAATTGATGTTCTAAACGTCAATACCACACAAGAGGGGGGGGGGGTGATTTGTGTGGTACCCAATTTTTGCTCTAGAAGAACCTGGTTCTTCTAGGTATACTAACTACTGCTGTTTGCGGAATAATTCAACTTCTAACTCCTTCCCTATCTTGGATAGTATTCTCTTTGATTAAGGAGTCCTTCTTCTTATCAATTATGCAACCTTTTCGATCAGGAGATATTAAATTCACCAAGTTAAGCTTATCTCTTTCACGTGCATCCCACATGCTTGAATCTGCCCATTTTTGTGAACCTGAGGGATGGACCACTGGATGGACCTGGTTCATGTCTGAGTTCCTTTGTCAGTCATCAAAACTAACCTTTACTTGGGCCAACAGGTTGATAGCCAGCAGGCATCTTGTCACGACCCCAATTTCCCTCCGTAGGATGTCGTGACGAAACCTAGTCTCTAAGACTAGGTAAGCCTTACAAGCATGCGGAATAATTGAATTAGTAATCTAAAGCTCAAAATGTCAACAACTGTATAAGGTAAAAACTGTAACTCAAAGTATATACAACTCCAAAAACCCGATACGAAATGATTCACAAGTTCTAGATATAGTTGCACAATCCTATACATCACTCTCTATCAAGAACATAAAGAAACACAAGGAAAAGACGGGATAGAAAGGGACTCCAAGGCCTGCAGACGCAGGTAGGTGTACCTTGAAGTCTCCGATAAGCAGGTCAATCCACACACTAACACCGAGGCTGATAAGATGTATCTGGATCTGCACAAAGCATGCGCAAAAGCATAGTATGAGTACACCACAACGATATCCTATACATCACCGCAGGAGCCTTTATATTTATTTTGAAAATTATTTTCCCGAAATAGCATTTCGCGTTTTATCCCACCTTATCACACTGCATGACTTCTAGTAGTTCCCCTACTAGCCACGCGATTCAAGCCCACCTTATCTCATCGCATGTGTTACAACACCCAGACCCCATACCACCGCATGCGTATCAATAATCACAACGGCACGACAAAATCCTCATGCAGACAATAACAACCGCACGTCAGAAACCTCATGCAAGAAGAAAACAATAACCTCAACAGTAATCACGAAAAACCAAAAGATAACAACTGAAATAATGATATTTCAAGAATAGAAATTTCAAGTAAAGAATCCCACAATTAAAATAATGAATACGGAATCAAGAAAGCAGGTAATTCAACTAAGCATGTAGTACAAGATGCAAATAATAGATAAGACTAGTAAATATGTGTAATTAGGCTAAACATGATGACTAAACTTGCTAAAGTAACTCAATTAAGGCATAAAAAGAAAACTACTTAGCTAAAATCGGATTATCAACTTTTAGCAAAGAATTAGAAAATCGCTCCAAAAGGTCAACTTGGGCCCGCGTCTCGGAACCCGACAAAAATTACAAAAATTGAACACCCATTCGAAATCGAGTCCAACCATACAAGAATTATTCAAATCCGATCCCATTTCGCCCTTCAAAACTCAAGAAATCGGTCTAAGAACTTTTACACCTTTTCCCCCAATCCTTCAACCCAAATCCTTAATTAAAAGAAGAAATCGAAGATAAATTAGTGGAATTTAATCAAAAGCGAGATAGGAACTCCTACCCCAACAATCTCTCTGAAAATATCTCAAAATATCGCTTTAATTCGAGCTCTCAAGTCCAAATGGTGAAAAATGACACAAACCCTCGATTTCGAGGCTTAAATTTGCTGTCCAAATATCCTTTATTCGCGAACGCAAAAGTCGCCTCAGGTTCACGAAGCACAATATGCTTTAGGCTCAAATTTCCTCTTACGCGAACGTGAGGGTCCACTTGCGAGCGCGATGACCAGTGATCCCCAGGCTACGCGAACGCGGAGCCTCACCCCCGAACGCGTAGACCAACCCGTGAGGTCCACCCAACCTGCCTCCCTTCTTCGCGAACGCGTGGACCTTATCGCGAACGCGAAGAGTAGATCTCTCCAGCCTCCTAGGTACCTTTTGCAAATGCGAGACCTCTCTCGCGCGAACGCGATGAAGGAAACCAGACACCAACAAATTTAGCACCTCCAGTAATTCTTCGAAGTTCTGAAATGTGCCGAACGTGGTCTGAACCCCCGAGGCCCACGTGACCTCAACCAAACATACCAACAAGTCCTAAAACATCATACGAACTTAGTCGAGGACTCAAATCACATCAAACAACATCAAAAATACGAATCACACCTGTTGATACCCAATTTTTCCCTGTCTATTTTTTTATATGCAGAATATCTTCAAAATAGCGTATATATGCATGTATAAGTATGTCCAAGAATTTTATTATTTTTCCCATAATTTTTAAGGTTTTAAACTGATTTATTTCCCTTATTCATCCATAAAAGCCCAATGATTGTTTTCAAAATTATTATATTTTTGGTAATTTAGTTATTGGGATTTTATATTTATACTAAAATGTAGCTAACATAATTTTTGTATATTTTTACAAATCTATTTAGTATTTTTTAAGCTAAATTGCATATAATTGCAACATTAGCCTATATTAAGATATAATTGCATTTTATACTTACAAAATTGATTCCAGTATTTTAATTTAATATTTATATGTTATAAATCATTTTTGGTACTTTCAATTTATTTCCTGAATTTTATTTGCTATTTTTATAAAATAAATGGGGAAAAATGGCTATTTAAAATCTAGCCAGATTTCATTTCGATTGTAGCCTAAATTCTACCCCAACTGAACCCAATTGACACCCAGCCCAATTCCTAAAATTACCTGACCCATAGCCCGTTTAAACGACCCACCCGGCCCCCCTTTAAATCCGAGCCGTTGTTCTAACAGATCAACGACTCACGTTCCCCTTTCCTTAATTAATTCCAGATGACCCCAAACCTTTCTCATTTTAACCTACCAGCCGCCTCTGAACCCTCTATTCTCTCAAACTCTCTGGAAGCTTCTCAAACCCTAGCCACCACTTCCGCCCTGAAAGCCACCGGAATCCATGGCTTCCAAGGTTATGGAAGCCCTACACCGGCCTCCTATGACTCCCACGCACCTGATTTTTGATGATTCAAAGCCTGGCCACGACGAGGTTTGGTCCAGGCTTCATTCGATTCGAGTTCCACGGCCATCTCCGGTTTTACTCCGGCGTACCATGGTTGCTCGAGCCTGATTTGGACTTCTCCGACTTAGATCGGTGACCTTTCAAAGCCTTTCTCACTACTAGGGTTCTTTTGAAACCCTAACCCTTCGAGGTTTTCGTGATTCCTTTAGATCCGTTGTGTATCTATGCGTTCCCTAAGCTTTTAAACGATTTTCCTGACTTTTCTTTCAAAAATTACTTTCAAAATTATTTCTTTTCCGATCTAGGGTTTTCTGAAAATATGTAAATGTTCTCTGACTTTCTTTTTCCTTTTGTGTGTATTTGCCTTTACTATGTTCTTTTATTTTCTTCTACTGTGCTCTTGTATTTTCTTATTCTGTGTTCATGTATACTTCTTCTACTATATTGTGTTCTCGTATGCCTTTTTGTATATTTCTTCTACTGTATTTTCCTATACAATATTCTCGTGTGTTTCTTCTTCTGTATTTTCCATTATTATGTTCTTAAAGTGTTTCTTATCAAGTTCCATCTACTGAGCTCTGTTTAAGTGTCTCAAAAAACTGCTTAGCATGTTTCTTCTACTGTTCTTATCAGTTTTTTCCATTATGTTTCATATCAGTCTCTTCTACTCTATTTTCTTTGAATTCTTCTACTATGTTCTGTGTGTTACTTGCTATCATTGTTTTCTCATGAGTTGCTGCTGCTGAAAGAAACATGCAAGAGGTTTCAGTTCTTCTCTGAGACCTCTGAGCCTATTTTGATCACTTGCCTGCTCATCTCTGTACTCGATTAATGGTGGAAACCCTAGAATTTGGGGGTTCTTCCAAGTTTGGTCATGTGATTTGCTTGAACTAGGGTTTTATTTCAAAACCCCTAACTCTTTCAGACCAACTTCGAGTCTCTGAACTGAGTTTGGACATCCTTGTTTTCATATGGTTCTGAGTTTTTGCTAAACTCTTCTACACTGGATTTTTCTACTGATTTTTACAATGACACGGCAATCTTCATGCTTAACATGTTCGTATGCTCCTTATAAATGATGAACTTCCCTCTAAAGTGGCTTTCAAATTTGTGATTAGTTCATACTTCCCTCTGAATATGGTCTGATTGATTTCTTTCCATTGTTTGATGATTTTCTCTGTAACTCGACCTAAGTTAAAACCCTTCTCATCTTTTGCGACTTGGTTCATTCATGGGTCAGTAATTACAAGATCCCTGATTCATTGATTTACTGGTTGTCAATTGATTTTCTTACCTTATTTGTACAACCATGTACTTCAAAACCCTGTCCTTAAATAACCTTTTATGTATTCGCCCCTAATTGCATGTTGTGCACAAAGTGCTTATTTAAATTCTTTCCTTAAATTGTTTTTACCCGTTTGAATTTGAATCCCTTAATTAAGGGATGTCTTGTGTAATTGATGCTTAATTGATACTCAGTTCCTTAACTATTTTCTTAACTTATTTCTGCCTGGTTTTCAACACTATAAATGCACGACTCTTTCACAAACTCAGAAACAATTTAGAATCCTTCTGAACTCATACTCACACACAATAATATTCTGTTCTTGTCTGCACTGTGGCCCGTTCACAAGACCTATTGCTTTTTCTTTGTTTGTTTCTCTGAAACTGGTATGTCCGGATTTAATTTTTAGCACTACAACAATGTGTATTTACTGCTTGTGTGTCCATGTTTGCTTGTTGTTTTTGTATATCTAAGCACTTAAATTGGCATGCTAATTTCCTTCTGTTTGTTTGTTATGAACCCCCATTCCCCTATCACCCTTATGTGTTTTGAGTTATGACTTAAAGCATGGCAATGTGAGTTGTTATCCATGAATTAAGTTTGATCCATGGGGGTCTTAACCTCTAAACAATATGTTCTAACAGGCCTAAGGGTGTGCCAGCATCTCTCATTACTGAGTATGCCCATCAGCCTGCCTTTTTGCCTCTTGAAACTCCCCCATTCCCCTATACCCTTATGTGTACTGATTTAAGCTGTTTCCCTTTTCCCTTTCCCCTTTCAGAATTCTGCTTCTGCACTTGCACTCTGTCTTAGTCCTTAAGTTCTGCCCCCCTCTTGTGAGCCTTGCCTTGGGACCTTGAGTTCCCTCTGAACTTGGACACCTGAGGGCTGGCCCTTCCACACCGCACTATGTCTTAATCTGGTGATACATTTAGGTGTAAGCACTGCCCGGAGTTCATATGAGACTCTTAGGGAACTTTGACACACCCCAAATGGGAGAAAGGCTTTGAAATATGATCTCTTGGAGTTGGTTTACTTCATACTTCAGACAGGAAGTCTGAATCAGGTTCTCCTTGTTTGTACTTTTTTATTTCTGATGTATTTTCTTTACTTTATTTATTTTTCTGGGCTGTAATAACTTTGTAATAAAACTCTCGGGGATGGCTAGTGAAAAAGGGAGGGGTAACCATGTATGCAAAGGGGTAGATATCCTGCCTATCGGAGTTTCTGAATTTCTGCATTCTCATATAGATAACTTGCCTATATGTTATTTCTGAATTTCTACACCCTCATGTAGATAACTTGCCTATAGGAGTTTCTGAATTTCTGCACTCTCATATAGATAACTTGCCTATAGGTTATTTATGAATTTCTGCACCCTCATATAGATATCTTGCCTATAGGTGCATTTCTGAATTTTGCATGCACATAGAAAATATGCCTATAGGTCTTTCTGAATCTTGCATACACATTCTTCATCAGACAATCATGTTTATAGGTATTAATCAATCAATTGCAAGTAGATATCATGTTCATAGGCTTTAAATGAAATTTAGCACCTAGATATCATGCTTATAGGTTTTTTGCATTTTAGCACGTCTGTTAAAAGGCGTTTAAAATCAACACGCATAGAAAGCATGTCTATAGGAGTTATTAATCAAGTATGAATCGCTTTACTCGCTTATAAGTCTAAAACCAGTAATAATGACGACCATCAGTTGCAGAACTTATGATCTCTTTCTAAAACTTGCTTTCTTTAACAACTAACGACTTTCTTAAATAAGTATGTATGGAGTTTATTTCATCATTTCTGAAATCAGTATATATCATGCCTATAGGGTCCTCGTCCAACACCTAGGCAAGCCTTAGGGCTAAAATTATACACTGAACCAGATTTTATTAGCTACAACCAGCAGGCAGGCCTGATTTGGGCTTCTTATCTGAACTATGTAACAAATCAGTCTGCCTCAGCCTTTAAGTTTTAATTAGACCTTAAGCAGTATGTGTAAGTCATGCTAAATTATGTGCTTTCTTTAGTTTAAACGAGGTCTATCTGAGCCCTTCACTTGTTTATGTGCTTTCCCCCAACTTGCTATACGTGTTTTTGTATGTCGCCTTAGAGTTTTTGCCTTTGAAATTATAAACAAGCCTAATATCCCTTCCCTTTAGGATTAGTAGTCCTAATTGCCTCCGGGACTGATAGGGTTGGGGCGGGTACTAGCATGCAATAAGTAAACGAGACCATTCCGCACTTCAATACCTTAACGGGGTGGGAAAGGGTAGATATGAATATGATGACCACGCGATAACATCACGTGTAGCCCCTTACAGAGGAGTGATTACCGGATGTTGTGTAGGGTGATCCATATTATTTATTAACCTAGGACCCCCCTCTCTTGTTTCTTTGTCTCTTTGCTTCTTCTCCAATTTCAAACCATTTCTTTAAGAAAAAATCAGCTTTCTTTTGGTTCTTTCTAACTATGTTTATTTGTAACCATTATGTGAAAATCCCCTCTTACTTGAAATCTTCATTTGCCTATGTGCTATTTGCGCTTAACTTCACAACAATGGTCTGGCCAGCAACCATACTAGTGGATCTTGAGGGGTACCTAACACCTTCCCCTCGGGATAATTTCAAGTCCTTACCCAATCTCTGGTTACTCAAATCAAACCCTTCTTAGTGTCCTAATGCACTTAAATCATTAGGTGGCGACTCTTCAATTCGAACCCAATTCCCCAAAAAGGGAACGAGTTGTCCTCCCAAATGTCATAAACCCGATTTCGCGAGAAAAAGGGGGCACGACAGCATGGCGACTCTGCTTGGGATTTCTTTTAGGCTTTTACCATTTCAGGCTATTATTGTGACTTTACGCTTCTTTATATGTATTTATTTGCTTAATGCCTTCAAGTATTTAATTCCCTCTTCTACTATAAAACTAACTTGTCTTTTTGTTTCTTTCCCTTATTTCTTTTACTGCTTTCCTTTACTGCCTCCCTTTATTACTGTTTTAAATTATTGTTGCTTTATGAACGTGCAAATACGTGACAACTTGCTTAAATTATTGCAACTGCATGTTTTCAACATCATATTCCACTCGTGCCAAACAAAATACCATAGCAACGATTATAATGAGTGGTTGCGCTCTTCCGATATTATCGCCCCCTAAATCCGGCAAAGGCATATTTGCGGTAAAACCAGTCGATCAACGGTGTAGTCGACGATTCCGCGCCTTTCCCTCTTGAGTTGTCCGCTCAAGGGTACAAGTCTAAAATCCCATAGAAACCCTTTCTATTTAAATTGCGCATGCATCATGGTCAAACCTAGCCGAGTCAGTTATGTTGTCCGCGTAATGACTCTTAAAGATAGCCTTGTCCAAAGTCCACTGGGTTTCCCTAAAACCCAAACGGACACTACCACGTTTT